>NC_057800.1:497255772-497409407 GCF_018294505.1 Triticum aestivum | reverse complement strand
GGCCACCGCGGCCCCGGCGCCGCCGCCCCGGCCGCCGTCCTCGTCTTCGCCGGAGTCGCCTCGGGAGGCGCGCCCCGACCCGGTTGCTACAGTGATCCGAAACCCTAGATCTAGATCTGGGTAGTTTTTTTTTCACTAAGTCCTCAGAATTTTTTACTCCATATGCCCATGTTCGCGGCTCCGTAACTTTGCATTCGTAGATCCGATTCATGCATATAGCATATCAAAATGTTCATCTCAGAGAGTACATCATTTCATTCCATTGCACCATTTTCATTTGTGTTCATCTTGATGCCCTAAATGCTGTTAGAAGAGGGCTTCGTGAGTTAATTGTCAGATCTGCTAGTTCATCTTAGACTTTTGTCATTTTTGCCATGATTATTGTGTGCATGCTATGTCTGTGAGTCCTTCATATGTTTTGTTAAGGATTTTGTCTTCTTTCCAGAGGTGCAACCCATGCATTTTTGTGATGTGTGTGGTGACTTTTGCAAGCTTGCAAAGTGAGGCACCCGGTAAATCTGTTTTCAGGGACTTAGTAGTTTTCACTAAGTCTGGGATTATTTAGTTCATGATGCCCTATGTTCGTGTTGTTTCCTAGTGATCCGTGCCTCTTTTGAGAATGATCAGTAAAGGAGTTTTGTTAATCTTGTTATGATCTATCCATCCATGTCTTTGTTTGCAATTATGGAGCACCCTAGCTTGAGTTAATCGATCTCTACTTTTGCTTCATGGTGAATCTGGGCAGATCGTCAACTTGTTTGCGATTTTGCCGATGTTATTGTAGTTGATACGTGCATGCTATGCCATTGTTCTTGCCATGTCTAGCTAGCATTTTGTGTCTTCTTAATGGGTGTATTCCTGTCTTGCCATGACTTGCACCGTGATGAGTGCATCGAGCTCGTAAACCTGCCTTCATGAGTTATGATTCAGCATGTCCCAGTTTTCACAGTCTGAAAACTGATTATGTTTTTGCTATGTTCGTGTGCTTGTTAGTAAATTTTGTGATCCCTTTTGGCTCAAGGTCACTAAGGTACTTTTGTTAAGCTTGTTGAGTAGCTCCAATGCATGTCTTTATTTGTCATGATCAGGTCATGTTTCATGTTGTTTTGTTGCTCCGAAGTGGGCTATATGATCTGAAATTCCAGACAAATGTTAATTTCACTAAGTCTGAAATCTGTTTTGCATTTGCGTTTTTACCATGCTTGTTTGAACCTCCTAATGGATGAATTGGCCGTGGCTCAGTGCTAGTCTTTTGTTAAGCATCTTGTGTGCATCCCTGCCATGTATTTTGTTGTCATGTTTGGTGGCTGTAGCATGTTCATTTCGGTGCATTTAGATGCCTACTTGCTGTAAATCGCAGACCGGTGTCATTCTTAAATCGCTTGCCATTTCCAAATCGTAACTCCGATTCCGGCGTTCTTTATATCGTTTTCAAGCGATTTCATCTCATATTTCCAGTGGCACCCTTGGAATTCCAAGTTGAGGCCAGCTTCATGCATTTCCTGTCATATCTTGCATTTTGCATCCCGCATCGCATCCGGCATAGCATATCATCATTGCATCATGTCGCTTGATCATTGCACGTGGTTGATTGTATCCTTGTTGCTTGTTTGTCTTGTTTGGGTAGAGCCGGGAGACGAGTTCGCTAATGAGGAGCCCGTTGAGTTTGCTTTTGAGGATCCAGTCAACTCTGACAACTGTGCAGGCAAGATGATCATACCGTCGAAATCACTATTATCTTTGCTATGCTAGTTTGCTCGCTCTTTTGCTATGACATTGCTACGATGCCTACCACTTGCTTGTCAGCCTCCTAATTGCCATGTCAAACCTCTAACCCACCATTGTCCTAGCAAACCATTGATTGGCTATGTTACCGCTTTGCTCAGCCCCTCTTATAGCGTTGCTAGTTGCAGGTGAAGATTGGAGGCCGTTCCTTGTTGGAACATCTTTTATTTACTTGTTAGGATATCATTATATTGCTATGTTATCTTAATGCATCTATATACTTGGTAAAGGGTGGAAGGCTCGGCCTCTCGCCTAGTGTTTTGTTCCACTCTTGCCGCCCTAGTTTCCATCATATCGGTGTTATGTTCCCGGATTTTGCGTTCCTTACGCGGTTGGGTTATAATGGGAACCCCTTGAGATTTCGCCTTGATTAAAGCTTTCCAGCAATGCCCAACATTGCTTTTACCATTTGCCACCTAGCCCTTTTCTTTCCCTTGGGTTCTGCAGACTCAAGGGTCATCTTATTTTAACCCCCCCGGGCCAGTGCTCCTCTGAGTGTTGGTCCCACTGAGCGATGTCCGAGGCTACCAGGGGCAACTCTGGGCTGGCTTACCCGACGTCTGGCTCATCTGAGTGTGCCCTGAGAAAGAGATATGTGCAGCTCCTATCGGGATTTGTCGGCACATTCGGGCGGTGTTGTTGGTCTTGTTTTAACCTGTCGAAGTGTCTTGAGTTACCGAGATACCGAGTCTGATCGGAACGTCTTGGGAGGAGGTCTATTCCTTCGTTGACCGTGAGAGCTTGTCATGGGCTAAGTTGGGACTCCCCTGCAGAGATTGAACTTTCGAAAGCCATGCCGCGGTTATGGGAAGATGGGAATTTGTTAATGTCCGGTTGTAGATAACTTGAACCTTAAATGATTAAAATGAATCAACTGAGTGCGTTACCGTGATGGCCTCTTCTCGGTGGAGTCCGGGAAGTGGACACGGTGTTGGAGTAATGTTTGCGCAGGTTGTCCTCTAGCTTCTCGCTCGTGCCTTGCCTCCTCTTCTCGCTCTCTTTTGCGAATAAGTTAGCCACCATACTTGCTAGTCGCTTGCTGCAGCTCCACTCATATATTGCCTTACCCTTCCTATAAGCTTAAATAGTCTTGATCGCGAGGGTGTGATATTGTTGAGTCCGTGTGGCTCACAGATACTATAACTCCAGATGCAGGGCCTGATGATTCCGCTCCAGGAGACGCGTATGAGCTCAAGTGGGAGTTTGATGAAGACTCTCAACGATACTATGTTTCCTTTCCCGATGATCAGTAGTGGTGCCCAGTTGGGGTGATTGGGACCGTGTCGCATGTTGGGTTCTCTTTCATTTTGGCTCCGTAGTCGGGCCTTGAGTGTATGGTTGATGTGATGTTAATTTATGCACTTGATTGACGTGGCGAGTGTAAGCCAACTATGTTATCTTCCCTTTATTATTACATTACATCGGATGTTTGTGAAGATTGCCTAACTTGCAACATATGCCTTCAATGTGATTATGTCTCTAAGTCGTGCCTCGACACGTGGGAGCTATAGTCGCATCGAGGGTGTTACAACCGCTGCTTGGGTCCCATGAAGGCCACCGCCGAGGTGACGTCGGCATACACATCCGATGTCTTGCACAGTTAAGCGTAGACCATCGTCGACCCCCTATCCCCTCCGGCTGAAGCACCCCCTTTGCCACTCCTATGAGTGCCGCAGCGAGACATAGGGAAGATACGGGGGAAGAATATACCTCTGGGGCTCACGATAGTTCGGGGAACGGGATGCCGGACATATGGGGAAGACAATGAAATCCGCTGCGACCGACCATAGACTAGTGTAGTGTATCCGTGTCGTGCGAGTGAAGCTCCGCGCAGCCGGACGTGTGAAAGTGCAACTATCCCTAGGTGGTTTTGGTAATTCCTAACAACATATAGCTCATTGAGCTAATGCTACTTCAAGATTAATATCTCGGGAAAGCTCAATGATTGGCATGGCATGGATGAGAAAAGTGGACCCCTCAAAATGTTAAGGACAAAGGATTGGCTCAAGCTCAAAGCTCAAGACTCTACATTTTCTATTTTAGTGATCCAAGATCACATTGAGTCTATAGGAAAAGAAAATACTATCAAGGAGGGATGAGGTGTTGCTTAATGAGGTTCTTGCTCAAAATGCTTAGTGATATGCTCCAAAAACCCTCAACTACTTTCTCACATCCACATATGACCTAAACCAAAAGTCAAACTCGGCCCCACCGATTCTTTCTATCCGGCGCCACCGAGTTTCAAATGTCATAGCCACTGCCACAAACCCTAGAAAAATTGGTCTCACCGATAGGGATCTTGGTCTCACCGAGATGGGATTGTAATCTCTCTGTTTCCCTTCGTAACATTTCGGACTCACCGAGATGAGCGATCGGTCCCATTGATATTGCAATGTAAACTCTCTGTTTTCCCTTCGTAACGTTTCAGTCTCACCGAAATGAGCGATCGATCCCATCGAGTTTACCTAACCAACTCTCTGGTTAGCTTATTACAAAAATCGGTCTCGCCGAGTTTGTGTAATCGGTCTCACCAAGATTACGTTATGCCCTAACCCTAATCATATTGGTCCTACCGAGTTGCATGTCGGTCCCACCGCAAACCCTAATGGTCACTAGCTTCGCTGAATCGGTCCGACCGAGTCTAATCATTCGGTCCCACCGAGTTTGGAAAGTTATGTGTAACGGTTAGATTTTGTGTGGAGGCTATATATACCCCTCCACCTCCTCTTCATTCATGAAGAGAGCCATCAGAACAAACCTACACTTCCAACCTATGTTTTCTGAGAGAGAACCACCTACACTTGTGTTGAGACCAAGATATTCCATTCCTACCATATGAATCTTGATCTCTAGCCTTCCCCAAGTTGCTTTCCACTCAAATCTTCTTTCCGCCAAATCCATATCCTGTGGGAGAGAGTTGAGTGTTGGGGAGACTATCATTTGAAGCACAAGAGCAAGGAGTTCATCATCAACACACCATTTGTTACTTCTTGGAGAGTGGTGTCTCCTAGATTGGCTAGGTGTCACTTGGGAGCCTCCTACAAGATTGTGGCGTTGAACCAAGGAGTTTGTAAGGGCAAGGGGATCGCCTACTTCGTGAAGATCTACCGCTAGTGAGGCAAGTCCTTCGTGGGTGATGGCCATGGTGGGATAGACAAGGTTGCTTCTTCGTGGACCCTTCGTGGGTGGAGCCCTCCGTGGACTCGCACAACCGTTACCCTTCATGGGTTGAAGTCTCCATCAACGTGGATGTACGATAGCACCACCTATCGGAACCACAACAAAACATCCGTGTCTCCAATTGCGTTTGAATCCTCCAAACCCTTCCCTTTACATTCTTGCAAGTTGCATGCTTTACTTTCCGCTGCTCATGTACTCTTTGCATGCTTGATTGAATTGTGTTAATATTGCTTGACTTGTTCAAAGTTGCTAAAATCTGCCAAGAACTAAAATTGGGAAAAGGCTAGATTTTTATTTGGTCAAGTAGTCTAATCACCCCCCCTCTAGACATACTTTCGATCCTACAAGTGGTATTAGAGCTTTGGTCTCCATTTGCCTTGATTTTCATAGCTTTTGGAAGTCATAGCCTTGGTTTCAAAACCTAGGAGAGTATGGCGTCTAGCGAGGGAAATTACCACCGTAGAGGTCCTTACTTTGATGGTACTAATTTTGGTAGTTGGAAGCATAAGATGAAAATGCATATTCTTGGACATAACCCCGCCGTTTGGGCTATTGTGTGTGTTGGCTTGCAAGGTGAATTCTTTGATGGGAGAGAACCGAATCGTGAAGCTACCGCGGAAGATTTGAAGATGCTACAATACAATGCTCAAGCTTGTGATATCCTCTTCAATGGATTATGCCCCGAAGAATTCAACAAAATCAGCCGTCTTGAGAATGCAAAGGAAATTTGGGATACTTTGATTGATATGCACGAAGGTATCGACTCCATCAAGGAATCCAAGTTGGATGTGCTTCAAAGTCAACTTGACAAGTTCAAAATGAAGGATGGTGAAGGTGTCGCTGAAATGTACTCTAGGCTTGCTCTTATCACAAATGAGATCGCCGGCTTAGGAAGTGAAGAGATGACCGACAAATTCATCATCAAGAAGATCCTGAGAGCCTTGGATGGAAAATACGATACCGTATGCACATTGATCGAAATGATGCCAAATTACAAAGATCTCAAGCCAACGAAAGTCATTGGAAGAATTGTTGCTCATGAGATGTCACTCAAGGATAAGGAGGAGCTCCATAACAAGTCAAAGGGTGCTTACAAATCCTCATGTGAAGCTCCCACATCATCAAGTGAGAAACAAACCTTCAATGAAGAATTGAGCCTAATGGTGAAGAACTTCAACAAGTTCTACAAGAATAGAAGCAAAGAGAGAAGTTCCGAGTCAAGGTCCTACAATGACAAAAGATCTTCTAGTCGAGAGCGAAACTGCTACAATTGTGGAAGACCCGGACACTACTCCAATGAGTGTACGGCTTCCCACAAGAGAAGAGAAGATTCTCCCAAAAGAAGAACTAGAAGAGAAGAATCACCATCGAGGGAGAGAAGGAGTAGGGATGATCGTTATGAACGAAGACCCTCTCGGAGAAGCAAGGATTCGGAAAGGAAGGACAAGTCATCAAGGATCTACACAAAATGAAGACATCAAGATCATGTTGGTCAATGGGTATCCGGCTCCGACTCCGACAATGACTCCAAGAGAAGCTATCACTCCGACTCCGAATATACTCAAGATGAAGGTGTTGCCGGTCTAGCACTTGTGTCAACCAACTCCTACGACATATTTGATTCACCAAATGAAGGAATTGGAAGATGCTTCATGGCTAAAGGCCCAAAGGTATCACACCCCGAGTATGTTGATTTCAATAGTGATGAAGATGACTTGTTAGGTGATGATGATTTACTTTTTGACAACTCTAGTGATGAATACTATGATGAAATGTCAATTAATCATGCTAATCAAGATGAAACGAATGACAATGACAAGGAGAACATTGAGTCTCTAACTAAAGAACTAAACACTCTTAAGTTAGCTCATGAAACTATCTTAGGAGATCATCGAGAACTTTTAAGGACTCATGAGAGATTACGTTTTGAGAAGCTCAATCTTGAGCAAGAGCATGAGTTCTTAAAGGCAATCAATGATGATCTTTGCAAGAAAAGTTCTTCTTACATTGCCAAGCGTTTACTCTTATCCACTTACATGCCTCAAGTCAAGTCTAGTAACAAGAACAAGAAGGATTCTTCTTCTAGTAGTAACAATAATCATGCTAAATCCAATATTGTTGCTTCTAGTAGTTCTCTTGATTCCACTAATGATTCTCTTAGCCAAGTTACACTTGAGCAAGAAAATAGCTTATTGAAGGGAACCATAGAGAAAGGTGTTTACAAGAGCCTAGCCGGGAGTAAGCAATTCGAGGAAATTGTACGCAAGCAAGGAAGGCACCGGAAGAATCAAGGTATTGGTTTTGAACAAAAGTTCAATGCCAATGGAGTTGAGTGGGAAGAAGATCAATACCCCAAGACGAAGTTTGTTCCTCAACAAGAGAAGTATGATCCTACTTCTTTCAAAGGGACACAAGCTCAAGATGATCTTCCACCACAAGACCACAAGGAAAAAGGTAAGGACAAGCTTCAAGAGGAAATTGATGCATTTGAAGAAGCTCCTAAGGCCTTGGTCAAGTGGGTTCCCAAGACTACATCAAGTTCCACTTCATCAAGTGTAACTACAACTCCGAGGATTCCCATCAAGATGGTGTGGATCCCGAAGAAGAAGAACTAGAGAGTTCTTGAGGGTGACTCCACCAACATACTTCACTCTTATCATTTTGGAAAGAACAAGTGCAATCAACTTCCACATCTTGCGCTAGTTCAAGGAGTCACAAACCCTCTTGTTGGTAAGACAAAGGACAAGGTAACCTAATGCTCTCATAGACATCATCTTGTGTGTGCATCACTCTATGTCTATGGATATCCTTGTTTATTCCTTGTGGGACTAACCCGTGTAGGTATTGAAAGTGCAACTCACTCCAAAGGATAGCTCCGAATGATCTACATCAACTTAGAGCATCCACATCTTCAACACCTACATGAAGTCATCATCGACAAAACCCAAGGTTAGTTCATCCCTCTTAGGGGGGATATCACATCTAGGTGGAGCTTTGCTCTAACAATTGAGTTAAAGCAACTCTAATGGTGTGAACACAACAACGCTTTATGTAAAAGTGGTAACCCCACTTGTGCTTAAACGATGAGTATGACATATGATCAAATGTTCTCATTTGACTCCTAAGTCAATATACTCATCTATAGATGACCTAGTCATCGCCAATTGCTTGATAGATGCTAGAATTGTTTGTGCATGCTTTGCCACATATTTCATTTGTCATTTTACCGTGTGAGCATGTTGGTTGCATAATTTACTCATTCGAGGACATCCACTTGTTGTTTTGATTGATTGGTTTCCTTTTCTTTTGGCCAAGTGGATGGACAAGAATGCCTAAGAGCCTTCTCTAGCTATCTATGCTTTTCTTGTCTCAAACTCTATTCATGCTGCATCACAAAGTTTGATCTAGTCAGATTCAAACCACTCTGTGTGAGGAGCACTCAGAGTCCCCGATTCGTCATAGACTTAAACTTCCAAAACTTCTTTGTGTGTTTCGGTCTGACCGATTCATCCATTTCGGTCATACCGAGATCACTAAGTTGATCTAGGTTTTGAATCTCGATGCAACCGATTTGAACTTTTCGGTCACACCGAGTTTCAGTAACTGCTTGCAGTTATGAATCTTGGTGCCACCGAGTTGTTCCACTCGGTCACACCGACAGGGTCAGGCTATATATATCCACGGGTCAAATTTTGGAAAACTTTCCGAACCTCCTCGCCCGCGCTTAGCCTGCTCTGCCTCCCTGGGTCTCTGGATCATCCTCCTTGTCGCCAGCCGCCTCCTGTCGTTGGTCTCTGCCGCCGTCAATGGGACCGTCTCCGCCGTTGCCGCCGTAGCAAGTTCATCGCCGAATTAGGATATGGACTTGAACTTTGTGCTGTTCTAACTCCGATTCCCCAGCACATTGCTTTGCCATGTATCTTGCCACGATTGAGATCAATCTATCCATCGAAAACACTCCTTAGTTTAGTCGTGAATTAAAAATTTAGGGTTAGGTTTCCGCCGAAACCATCTGGGACCGACCGAGTTGATGAAATCGGTTCCACCAATTTGGCTCGGGCCATTGCACATGTGATTCTCGGTCTGACCGAGAATTGCAAATCGGTGTGACCGAGTTCAGCACTTTGTGAAACCCTAGCAGTCTCAGTGCCACCGAACTGTGACTCGGTCTGACCGAGTTTACTAGTTTAGGTTCCAAAAGCTGCTTCGGTATCACCGAGTTTGCAAATCGGTAGATCCGAAATGCTTTCTGTGGAAAACTAAAACTAAGTTTTTAACTCATTCTTTTGCAAAAACCTCTGTACTTTGTGATGCTCATCCACTCTACCTCATCTATAATCTATTCATAGGGTCTGCTGTCAGTGTTTGCATCATGTCAGATCAGAGTGACAGTCAGAACAAGTCAGAGGAGCAGGTTCACTTGTGTGAGGGCACTAGTCCCTCTAGCAGCTCAGATGATGGAAGCAGGAGCACACCCAGCAATCTGCCAAAGGCTGCCACAAGGGCCAACAAGAAAAGAACCTCGGAGTCAGAGGATGAGGACTATGTGGCTGAGGAGGAAGAAACCACCTCAAAGAGGAAAGTCCTGAAAAAGGAATATGGCACAGCTGCTGCCACCAAGCCAGGGATGAAGCAAAAGGTTTTTGCCAAGAGAGCTCCAGTGTCTAAAGCCAGAGCATCCACTCAAGAGACTTTGGGATATGTACCCAAAGAGCAGGTTGTGGCAGAAAAGAAAAGGAAAGAGAGGGTCAAGAAGACCACTGCCAGAGTGCTTGGGAGATCTTCAATCATGGAAGACTCTGAAGAAGAGGAAGAGGAAGAGGATGCTGCACCAGCACCTAAAGCTCAGAAGCTTATGGGAGATGCCATAAGATCAGGGGCTGTTCCATCTAAGCCCAAAGGAACTCCTAAGCCAGTTGTTCCAAAACCCAAAACTGCACCCAAGAGGAGCACCAGGAATATCCCAGCAGCAGAGAAGAACATGGCCCCAATGCCTGAAGCTGCAATGGAAGAAGAAGGTGATTCTGTTGTCTTGAGGAAATTGAAGCCAAAAATTCCAGACCATAATGATGCTCATCCAGTTGCAGAGAATATGAAAGTCAGGAAGGACTTTGGTCTAAGGCTATGGAGAGAGTCTGATCCATATGCCACCAGGAGAAGGACTGCTGTGGACTACAGGTTCCATACAAAGGAACAACAGGACTTCTATGAGACCATCTTGCTTGATAAGAAGCCCATAGTGTGTGACATGAGATGGGTCGATTGGTCATTCATTGAGGAAAATGAGGATCACTTCCCTGGTGTATATGACAGCTTCAAGGCTTGTGGAGTTGATGAGTTTGTGGCTCAGAAGCTCACAAAATGGAATGATGAGCTCATCATGCAGTTCTACTCCGCAGCTCACTTCTACCCAGATGGAAGGATTGTCTGGATGACTGAAGGTACGAGGTACCAGTCCACAGTTGCAGGGGCTAAGTTGATCAATGCCCCGGAAGAGAGTGAAGATGACTTGGATGTCTATGCCAAGAAGAAGAAGGATCACAACACCATGGCACACATATACAAGGAGATCCCAGATGCTGCTCTTGAGACACACAAGTTTGGATCTGTACATTACCTTCTGTCAGGCTTGCCAACTATAATTGGATCCTCAAGCACACTCTCTTGCCAAAGTCAGGTGATCAGAAGATGATCAGAGGCAATGCAATTAACTTGCTTCACATCTTTGATGTCCCACAGAAGTTCAAAGTCATGATCCTAATAGTGGAAACCATAAAGAGGACAGTTGCAGATCAGAAGAGGAGTTGTGGGTATGCCCCATAGATCCAGGAGCTGATCAACTTCAAGATGGTCACTGGCACATATCTGTTGGACAAGGAGCACCTGCCCATCTACCCAGACTTTGAGGACAACACTGTGGTGATGGATGAAAATGAACCATCTTCTATGCACGCACAAGCCAAGAAGGAGAAGGCAAAGGCTGAAAAGGCTGCAAGGAAGCCAACTACTGAAGAAGCATCTCAGTATCTTCTGAAGAGCAAGCAAGATCAGCTTGGCTACTTGATTGCCTCCACCCTGAGGATTGAGAAGGGATTGGCTACCCTGACTCAAAACCAGGAGAGCTTGGAGAGGATCATGGAGCAGAAGTTCTATGACTTAGATGTGAAGGTCACTGAGATCCAGTCAGTCGTTGAGAAACTTCAGGATGAAGTGGAGGAGAAGAAGGGCAAGACAACCACTGATGCTTTTGCTAGAGTGCTCAGAGGTCAGAGGTCTGCTGCCGTGCCTATTCCAGACACCAGAGCTACTTCATCTACACCAGCTATAGCTTCAGTGCCACCGGCTCCAGCATCTACTCCACCAGCTCCATCTACATCGACTGATGCCTTCGTTCTTGGAGTTATGTCTACACCATCACCTGAAGACCAAGCCTGAGTGTCGATCTAGCACTATGCATTTTTATGAACTTTTTGGTAACTTGTTGTTAAAGGGGGAGAAAATGTATAGATCATAGGCTTCGAGAGAGAGCGTTGCTTTTTCTTCTCTTTTTTTGTTTGGTGGTTAAACTTCGTTTATTTGCTTGGTTGAGATACTTTATACTTTGTGCTTGCTTAGATGATCGTGTGTTTGATCATATATTACCTTAATGCTTGTTGGATGACATTATCCTTTTATATGATCATTCACTTTGCTTGGTGATGAGTGCATGTATTTTAATTATTATCATTTTGAGCGCTCCACCAAAATGTATGTGACATGGAAGAGTAACCCATGATCCTAACTCTTTGTGCACTTGCAGTCCAAAGCAAATCTTAAACTATGCACAAATTTAGGGGGAGCTCTTGCTTTTCACATACTTCTCAAAGCGACAATGTTTTTCACTCTTATTATCATTTGTCGAAACTTTGTCATCAATTACCAAAAAGGGGAAGATTGAAAGTGCAACTATCCCTAGGTGGTTTTGGTAATTCCTAACAACATATAGCTCATTGAGGTAATGCTACTTCAAGATTAATATCTCAGGAAAGCTCAATGATTAGCATGGCATGGATGAGAAAAGTGGACCTCTCAAAATGCTAAGGGCAAAGGATTGGCTCAAGCTCAAAGCTCAAGACTCTATATTTTCTATTTTAGTGATCCAAGATCACATTGAGTCTATAGGAAAAACCAATACTATCAAGGAGGGATGATGTGTTGCTTAATGAGGTTCTTGTTCAAAATGCTTAGTGATATGCTCCAAAAACCCTCAACTACTTTCTCATATCCACATATGACCTAAACCAAAAGTCAAACTCGGCCCCACCGATTCTTTCTATCCGGCGCCACCGAGATGGGATTGTAATCTCTCTATTTCCCTTCTTAACATTTCGGACTCACCGAGATGAGCGATCGGTCCCACCGAGATTGCAATGTAAACTCTCTGTTTTCCCTTCGTAACGTTTCGGTCTCACCGAAATGAGCGATCGGTCCCACCGAGTTTACCTGACCAACTCTCTGGTTAGCTTATTACCAAAATCGGTCTCACCGAGTTTGTGTAATCGGTCTCACCGAGTTTGTGTAATCGGTCTCACCAAGATTACGTTATGTCCTAACCCTAATCATATCGGTCCTACCGAGTTGCATGTCGGTCCCACGGCAAACCCTAACGGTCACTAGCTTTGCTGAATCGGTCCGACCGAGTCTAATCATTCGGTCCCACCGAGTTTGGAAAGTTATGTGTAACGGTTAGATTTTGTGTGGAGGCTATATATACCCCTCCACCTCCTCTTCATTCGTGAAGAGAGCCATCAGAACAAACCTACACTTCCAACCTATGTTTTCTGAGAGAGAACCACCTACACTTGTGTTGAGACCAAGATATTCCATTCCTACCATATGAATCTTGATCTCTAGCCTTCCCCAAGTTGCTTTCCACTCAAATCTTCTTTCCACCAAATCCATATCCTGTGGGAGAGAGTTGAGTGTTGGGGAGACTAGCATTTGAAGCACAAGAGCAAGGAGTTCATCATCAACACACCATTTATTACTTCTTGGAGAGTGGTGTGTTCTAGATTGGCTAGATGTTACTTGGGAGCCTCCGACAAGATTGTGGAGTTGAATCAAGGAGTTTGTAAGGGCAAGGGGATCGCTTACTTCGTGAAGATCTACCGCTAGTGAGGCACGTCCTTCATGGGCGATGGCCATGGTGGGATAGACAAGGTTGCTTCTTCGTGGACCCTTCGTGGACTCGCGCAACCTTATCCTTTGTGGGTTGAAGTCTCCATCAACGTGGATGTACGATAGCACCACCTATCGGAACCACGACAAAACATCTGTGTCTCCAATTGCGTTTAAATCCTCCAAACCCTTCCCTTTACACTCTTGCAAGTTGCATGCTTTACTTTCCGCTGCTCATATACTCTTTGCATGCTTGCTTGAATTGTGTTAAGATTGCTTGAATTGTTCAAAGTTGCTAAAATCTGCCAAGAACTAAAATTGGGAAAATGCTAGATTTTTATTTGGTCAAGTAGTCTAATCATCCCCCCCCCCTCTAGACATACTTTCGATCCTACAACGTGCACATAGTTTTAGCTATTTTAGGTAAAATATGTCCAAAATGTAATGAATTTTGTCCATTTTATATGGAATCCATTGTATTTGCATGAGTTTCATCCGGTTTGTTGAAAAAGTGTTTGAAATGTATGTGTATAGCGTTGGATGGTGGTCTCCCGCATCCGTGTCTGCGGACTGATCCCCCTATCTATGAACAGATGCGGGAGAAAAAATATGGGTTGCAGTTGGAGATGCTCTAACGTTATGGAGAAAATATCCGATCTCACAGAATTTTCTTCCTTCCTCCTCGTGTTAATTTTTTTTTCCCGTGTAGAGCCTTCGGGTGACTTACCGGTGGGCCTGCTTTAGAATCTTCTAATAAAATTCACGTTTGTATCCTCTTAATACTCCATTTTAAACTAATAAAATTCATCCTTTATCTAAAAAACCACAACAGATTAGCAGATGTTTTGGGAAGGAAGACCAATGTTGCTTTGAGTGTGGACAAGTGGCATCTTCTAAGATGGGTCTAACGTGACGGAGAAAAGACCCGATCGCATAGAATTTTCTTCCTTCCTCCCCGGGTTAATTTTTTTCCGTGTGGAGCCTTCAGGTGACTTACCGGTGGGCCTGCTTTCAGAATCTTCTGCTCATGAATGATAACGTACGCTGGACCCCGGTGGACAGTGTCACACCGGAGTGTGCATTGACGTCATCGCATTCAAATCATCATATGGTCATATTAACCATTTTTTAGGGTGGCATATTATCACCCATGATCACAGAAGATCTGGGATCGGCCCCGAAACAGCAAACAGTAAACTCGATTGAGCACCAGTATCCCATTTCTTCTCAACTAAAAGCAAGGACATTGTGACGCTGATCAATCACAATCACACATGGGCACGGGCTTCGACGTCGGTTGTACTCCACTAGTACTGCTACTGCTCCCTCAATATGCCGCGTTGTTTGAATCTGATGTGGGTCAGTGGGTGCTTGAAATTATAACTTTGAATGCTTGATCGTGTGACCCAGCACGTGCCATGCTCAACAAGTAGCAGTAGTACGTCCTCTCAGGCTCTGCTGGTAGACTTTCATTTCGACGTTTTCTCTCTCGATATAACACGAGCTTTGTGACAGTAATTTCTTTTTTTCTTCTGACACTCGACCTTTGTCGCAGTAAACAGAGTTCCAAACTGCCAATGGTACCTGACAAGCAAACCCCTACCCGCCTGCCACTGTTCTACTTCTGGGCTTCTGGCTTCCTCTTGCGCGAAAGCTGTTTGTACGAAAATTACTAATGGTAACAAGTTAGTTACTACATGACTGTTGGGAGGCACGAGTGAAAAATCTACTCTACTACAACCGGAGTGCTCCTTTTGGAGCTTCACACAATGATAATGTCACATAATGGCTGTCCCACGTTAACCCCAAACGAACAGGTGGCGGGGTCCAAGCACCCCAAAACCACCCAACCACCGCCCTCGCCGCTACGAGCACGACACAGACGCGCCCGACCCGAAGCCAAGCACGTACGGCTATATACCTATACGGCCTTCAACGAACACGCAGATCAGACGGACAAAACCCATCGAGTAGGGAAAAAATAGATATATAGGCTAGCTGTGAGCAAAAGAACGGCTAAAAGCAAGCAACAGACTGCGAAAAGGCACAGCTCGTGCTGCACTGTGGTTGATGACGACGACGAAACCATGCAACCCGGGCAGCGGAGAGAGATCGAGTACGATGGCAGATTACACGAAGCATGGCGATCTAGATGGATTAGGAGTAGTAGATTACAAGACACGACCACAGACCCTACAACTATACATGAGAGAGAGAATAAAGCAGCGCTGCTTAGATTTGAAAGCAGGAAATCAATGTTAAAAGACGCGACATCGGAAGTACAATACCTGTCAACTCAGCTAAACCTAGTTTACTACTCCATACATTTTGTTGTTGTTGCTGGTGACCCCAACCCAAAGCGTGGGCAGAAGAAGAGAATGGCAGAGCTCGCCGGCCGGCCGGATATGGTAGCGGGTTGCCTGCTTACTGGTCATCGGGGACCCGGTAGGCGTCGGCGGTGATCTCGGTCAGCCATAGCCCCGGGAACAGCGACTGCACGAGACAATTGGTAGTAGTAGTGTTTCTGTTAGCTGGATCATCAGTACTGCTATTATTATACTAGTCTGAGACGAAAAGCGTATAGATAGAGGGCAATGGTAAAATAGGAGGTTTCTTGGCCTTAATTAGGTAATTAGAGGGGTGAGGGGTAGTATGGGGAATCGGCCTTACATCGAGCTGCCGCTGCACGACCCGCGCCCGCTTCCGGGGCCGCCGCCGCGGACGGGCGCCGGTGAGGGCGTAAACGTCCTCCTCGATCTCCTCCGCATCCAGCGCCACAGCGAACGGACCGCGCATGCCGTCGTGCCGCGCCATGGCCGCCGGGGTCGTCGACCACGGCGTCGCGGACGATGCGGCGCCCGTGCTGCCGCGGCCTGATGGACGACGCTTTCGCTCCCTCAGCGTCCACGGCATGCTGGCGGCCACAACCGCGGCGGCGTCCTGCGGTGGCGGAGGAAGCGGCGCTGCCGGAGGCTCGGGCTCCGGCGACCGCTGGGGCGTCGCCGGGGGCAGCCGAAGGCGGTCGGCGGCTTCATGGACGTGGCCCATGAGCTTAGCCCGGAGATCTTCCAGCCCGTCGTCGTAAGGTCCCTCGTCTACGGCGTCGGCACCACCGCGTCGGTGGGACGTCGAGGAGCGGCGCCGATCGCGGATGGCTCCGGCCCCCCCGGAGACCGACGACAGGGAAGGCACGCAGTGGCCACGAGGCGGTTGTGGTGGACCCCACGGCTTCAGGCGGTGCGGCTGCGTGGCCGGCGTCTTCGCCGTCGGATCCGCGGTGGCCGCCATGGTCGTGGCGCGCGGTCGGCCGTCGTCCGCGCGGTCCGGCGCAGGGACGCGCGCAGGCACGGTCGGCTCTGAGGGGAGGTCCTGCCGGGCCGCCGGCGAGGCGGCGGAGGAGACAAGCAAGATACGGGAAGGGTGGGAGGCGAGGGGGAGATAGAGAAAGCGAGGGAGGTGGAGTCTGCGTCGCGCTTTGTTACGGGGGCAAACTACGGCTGCGACGGGTGGTGCGGTGCGTGCGAGCGGGGTAGCTCGGGCAATTCGCGAGGTAGGGGTAGGACGTAGGACACGCGCGCCGGGAGGTCGGGCCGCGTGGGTCGAACCTCGAACGAGTATCAGATCACACCTGACCCTATTTCGTCCACCAGACAGAACCAGCGGTGCCTCGCGAGGGATCACGACGGAGCCGTCCGCAAGTGGACGTCGCCGGTGGCGCAGGTAGAGGCGTGTTTGGTCTTGGGGATAAAAACTTGATGATGGGACATCATCAAATTCCTGGCCTCAAGAATTGTAGTATGCTCCCCCACGAGTAGAGTAAAATGTACAAAATCATCGTATTAGCGTCATAACTCTTGTAAAACCACCATTTTACAAACTGTGACGCTTCGCATCGCAGCGAAAAATTGACAGTGGCAAAAATCACTGATTTGTTTTCCAAGAGCGTTTTGTCGTGGTCGATCACTCGCGGGCCGACAGCGGTGACGGTGAGGCACTAACGGCCGTTAACGACCTTACTTTTTTTCGCGCGGGACGAAGCAGCTGGGCTGGGCTGGGCGGTTTGCGTTCGGTCGATGGCTGGGGTGGGTTGGGGGCGTTCGGTCGTTTTTGTTTACTGGGCTGCTGGGTCGGGCTCTGCTTCTTCGTTTTTCCTCAAAAAAAAAAATCACACAACAGTAGTTCGATCGATTCAGTGTGCCCGTTTGGTTTCTCCCGAACACCCCAATCTCCACACACACAGTGCATTCACATTCACCATCCTTGTACAGATAACCACCACTCTCCATCCAACTCCCTCCTTCCCATCCAAAAGACCTCCATCGCGCCATGGCATTTGGCCTCGTATGGGACAAGGCGCTGCAGAAGATCTTCGACGACGGCACCAAGCTCTCCTACGAGCGCGAGGTGAGCACCCAGTACACCAGCGTTGAAATCCTGAAGGACCATGCGCGCGCAGTGAGGGCAGCTGCCAACCATGAAGAGTACGCCCCAATTGCCAGACCTCCACCGCCCGCTGATCGAGAACTTGGTCTGGGCAACGAGGAAGGTGAGGGATTCCCCGGATCCATACCAGAGGGCACACCGGTACATTGTAACGCCCCTAGTGTCATGCTACAGTGACCTCATACTAATAATGACATGTCATCAAGTTTAACTAAGCCAAATTGCCACTTGATAAAAATCAGAGTCAAATTCAAAATTCAAATTTAGAGTGAGAATTTAAATTCACAAACACGGTTGGAAAATAGTTCACCATTTAACAAATATTCCAAAACAAATAATGTTCAGGAAAACAACATCACTTGTTTACTCTTTTGGGCTCTAACAATCAATCAGTGTCAAATTAAAATTATTAAATGCTTTTCCTCATTTATGAAAATACAGACTATTTCAAATATCTCCCAAACTTTTTGTGGTAGTGACTAATATTGCTATGTAAATTATGGGCCAAGTTTCATATTTTACATAAGTCAATAGCTATTAAAAATAAATACAAAACAGGAGAAATAAAAAACAGAAAAGGAATTAAAGAAAAAGGGAAAAGGCTCATGTCCACAGGGCCAAGTGCACAGTGCCGGCCCATCCCAGCAAGGGGTCTTCCCCTTCCCCCTATTCACCATGGCGCGGTGGACGCCATCGGCGCGTCCACAACATGGATCTGCCACGCGGCAGCCATCTAGAGGCCCCGACGCTCCTTAAGGCCCGCATTGACCCCTCCCTTGCAACCGTAGCTCCACCATCTTTGCCCTCGCCTCGATCCCTTCTCCCCGCACTTGGCCGAACGCAGCCACCGTCATGCGCCGCTCGATCTCGCGGCCACCGGCGCCCCGGTGCCCGGGTACCTTGTCTGGGAGGTGCGCCGGCCATCGCCTCTTCTTCCTCGACAATCGGTCGAAGCCGAGGCACTCTGTAGCGAAGGAATCAGACCCTTCTTCTTCCTTGGCCGTAGCTTCATCTCCGGCGAACTCCAGCGTCGTCGATCTTCCCCAAGCCTGCCGCCTTCCTCGTACTAAACCACAGTGAGAACACGCTCCCCCTCGTCTTGTTTGCTTCGCTCCTCGTGCCCCCTAGCCTCTTCCCCGCCGTAGCCGTAGCTCACCGCCGTCGTTCACCTCGCCACCGCAGCCATAGCCGGCCAAGCTCATGCCCGAGCCTTGCGTCATGCTCAACACCTCCCTAGGAAGCGAACGCACCAACCGGCGCTTGTTCCCGTGCTTCGGCCTCTGCCACGGCTCGTCGCATGCGCCTTTTACGGCAGCCCCAGCTCCACCCAGTAGCCCCAATTGACGCGGCAAGCTCTCCCCGTTCGAACGCAAGTCCCAACGCGCAAAATGGTGGACCGTAGCAGATTTTCGACCGGTTCCAGCGTAGAACCGCCGCGGGAGATGCTCGCAGGAGCTACTTCGGCGGCGCCACTTACCTGGCGCTCTGTGGGCTCCATCCTGGGTCACTGCCGGTGGCCCTGATGCGTCCCGTTCACCACGTTGACTTAGTCAGCGTGTTGACTAGACTGGGTGCAGTCACTGACGAGTAGGCCCCACCACTAATTTAACTATCTACAAATTAAATTAATTATTTTAACTTAATTAGACACTGACATGTGGCCCCTAGTGGCTAATTAACCTAATTAGTTAAAATTAAACTCTGTTAATCAATTCAGTTACTGACATGTGGGACCCAACGGTCAAGTTTGACCTGAACCAGCTGGGTTGACTGCCGACGTCATCTTGACATACTGCTAGCACAATAGAGTTATTTTTGAATTAATAATAATTTTAGAAAATGTTTAAAACTTTAAAAAATCATATAAAATAATCTATAAGTTAGATGAAAATAAGTTATATACGAAAGTTGCTCAGAAAAATATAACGAATCCGAATATGCAACCCATTCATCTGTCACATGCCTCTAACATGATGAACATGGATCCTTCCCCTCTGATTCATCTGTCCGAAAATTGCCAAATGCAGGGAAAACATTCCCAGATGTTTTCCTGCTTCGTCTGTAACGTGTAGCATTGCATTAGGTCACCCCTAGCAGTGCATATTGCCATGTCATGCATCATGATGCATTTGATTGCTTTATATTTATATTTTCTTCCCCCTCTTCTCTCTGGTAGACACCAAGACCGACGCTGCTCTCGTGTACGACTACACCCCTGACGTTTAGCCACTTGCAGCAAAGCTTCTAGGCAAGCAAAACCCCCTTGACTATTCCTATATCGCCCATTTCCTTCTCTCTCATGCTTGCATTAGAGTTTGCTACTGTATTCGATCGATCCTATTATGATGCACAACCTGATTTTGTAACCTGCTATTGTTACATACTTGCTTATCATATATGCTTAGTATAGGTCGGTTAGTGATCCACCAGTGACCCCTCATCTTGTCCCTGTTGCCTCGCTTGATGATCAATGAGTCGATCAATGTGATCGACGTCCAGAGCCCGACACATCACCTCACACCCCCTTAGTTGTATGAATCTGTAGGGCTACTATCGAGTGCCAAGGGTGATACCTCGTATAACACTTCTGATGAGATCTTTGTAGTGTTCTACGGAGGGTGATTCCTCCTTCACCACTCCTGATAATGACTCTATCGTGCAACACCTCAAGTTTGAACCCTCGAGGGTGATTCCTCAAAGTTCACTTTGACGGTTACATCAAGTGGAATCCATCGAGGGTGATTCCTCGGATTCCCCCTTAGTGTTATGGACACACAGTTACTTTGAATTTACCCTAGAATCATGCTGAAGTTAGGTTGGCCCCGAAGGGCACCCACGAGAGAAATGTGAAGTCGGGTTGACCCTGAGGGTACCCGCTAGTGATGTGCAGTCGGTTTGACCTGGAGGGTACCCACGAGATAACTACGCGGCACGATCGGGCATTCTTAGCCCTTCCTGTAAGTCTGTGAGACAGGGCGATGAGACCACAGATCATGGATCATTGATCGTCTGCACACGCTCCCAAGACACTAACGGGTTTGGATATGTGATCTCATGAGGACTCTGGCCTTTTCGCACTAACCACCACGCGGGAATAAGTATGGGCACTCAACATCGTATGATTCTCCGAAAGCTCTTCGGACATGAGCGATTGAGCGGCACGTGCCTGGGTGATCCGTGTAAGCACCTGCTTTGTATAAAGAGGTAGCCAGGACTGATCCCATCCGTCCGCGCAACACGCAGGAGTGCAAAGGGCGATGGGACCAAGACCCATGAGCACTTAGGATGTAGACCGGCGTGCTGACCTCTCTTTTGAGCCTAGGTAGGACTATGGCGTGTCGATCAGTCGAGCCCGGGTATGACCCAAGGAAGTGTGTTCAGGCGAAGTTAATCGAGCGTGTTGGGTAGGTTGGTGCACCCCTGCAGGGAAGTTAACCTATTCGAATAGCAGTGTCCACGTTAACGGACGCTCGGAGTTGTATCCCGATCTATACAACTAGAACCGGATACTAGAAACATGAGATGGATACGATGGCTCCAGGATTGCTTTCTCGTAGGGAGTCGAGGAAGGATCACTCTGGGCGTTAATATAATATACTTGCTACTTATATTATGTCAATCTGCACTCTTCTAATGTTGGAAGATGCTTCAAGATGTTAGTCTTCGATAGGCTAGGCTTTCCCTTCTCTTCTGGCATTTCCGCAGTTCAATCCAAAGATATAGCCCCATTCCTTTGATACCTATGCATAATTAGTATAGATCTAATGTAAGTCTTGCGAGTACTTTGGATAAGTACTCACGGTTGCTTTGTGATACGTCTCCAACGTATCTATAATTTTTGATTGTTCCATGCTATTATATTATTTGTTTTGGATGTTTTATATGCATTAATATGCTATTTTGTATTATTATTGGGACTAACCTATTAACCTAGAGCCTAGTGCCAGTTTCTGTTTTTTCCTTGTTTTTTAGTTTTGCGGAAATGGAATACCAAACGGAGTCCAAACGGAATGAAACCTTCGCGATGATTTTTCTTGGACCAGAAGACAACCAGGAGACTTGGAGATGAAGTCGGAGGAGCCATGAGGCGGCCACAAGGACGGAGGGCGCACCCGGGGGGTGGGGGGCGCCCCCACCCTTGTGCCCCCCCGTGACTCTCAAATATCTCCAAACCACTAGGGGGAGCCACGAAAACACTTTTCCACCACCGCAACCTTCTGTACCCGTGAGATCCCATCTAGGGACCTTTTCCGGCACCCTGCCGGAGGGGGATTCGATCACAGAGGGCTTCTACATCAACTCTATTGCCCTTCTGATGAAGCATGATTAGTTTACCACAGACCTACGAGTCCATAGCTAGTAGCTACATGACTTCTTCTCTCTCTTTGATTCTCAATACCATGTTCTCCTTGATGTTCTTGGAGATCTATTTGATGTAATACTCTTTTGCGGTGTGTTTGCCGAGATCCAATGAATTGTAGATTTATGATCATCTTATGTATGAATATTATTTGAATCTTATCTGAATTCTTTTACGCATGATTTGATATCTTTGCAATTCTCTTCGAACTATCGGTTTGGTTTGGCCAACTAGATTGGTTTTTCTTGCAATGGGAGAAGTGCTGAGCTTTGGGTTCAATCTTGTGGTGTCCTTTCCTAGTGACAGTAGGGGCAGCAAGGCACGTATTCTATTGTTGCCATCGAGGATAAAAAGATGGGGTTTTCATCATATTGCTTGAGTTAATTCCTCTACATCATGTCATCTTACTTAATGCGTTACTCCGTTCTTTATGAACTTAATACTCTAGATGCATGTTGGATAGCGGTCGATGTGTGGAGTAGTAGTAGTAGATGCAGAATCGTTTCGGGGTACTTGACACGGACATGATGCCTATATTCATGATCACTGCCTTAAATATCGTCATAACTTTGCGCTTTTCTATCGATTGCTGGGTAGTAATTTGTTCACCCACCGTATTGAAGGAAATATGCCCTAGAGGCAATAATAAAGTTTATATTTATATTTCCTTATATCATGATAAATGTTTATTATTCATGCTAGAATTGTATTAACCAGAAACTTCATACATGTGTGGATACATAGAAAAAACATAGTGTCCATAGTAAGCCTCTACTAGACTAGCTCGTTAATCAAACATGGTTAAGTTTCCTATCCATGTCTACATAGTTCTTGAACCCGTAGGATCCGCATGCTTAACGTTCGATGATGATTTTGTATTATATGAGTTATGTGATTTGGTGAACGAATGTTGTTTGGAGTCCTGGATGAGATCACGGAGATGAAGAGGAGTCTCGAAATGGTCGGAGGTAAAGATTCATATATAGGACGATGATATTCGGACACCGAAAGTGTTTCGGGGCATACCGGGTACATATCAGAGTAGCGGGGGGTTACCGGACCCCCCAGGCGGAATAATGAGCCTTATGGGCCATAGGAGGGAAGCACACCAGCCCAAAAGGGGTGGTGCGCCTCCTTAAGTAAGGAGGCCGAATAGGAGAAGGAGGTGGGGGTTCGCCCCCCTTTCCTTCCTACCCCTCACTTCCCTTTCCCCCCTTCCGGTAAAAGGAAAGGGGGAGGCCAAATTGGACTAGGGGCCCAAGTACGATTCCTCCTACTTGGGCGCCCCCTTGGTTGCCTCTCCTCTCCTCTGACACGTCTCCAACATTCCATGTTGTTATATTATCAATCTTCGATGTTTTATAATCATTTTATATCATTTTTTGGTACTAACCTATTGACATAGTGCCAAGTGCCAGTTGCTGTTTTTTGCATGTTTTTTACATCGCATAAAATCAATACCAAACGGAGTACAAATGCAGCGGAACTTTACGGAGATTTTTTATGGACCAGAAGACACCTAATGGGCCAAGGCTGCACCTGGGGGGTGCTCCGAGGGGAGCACAACCCACCAGGGCACGCCAGGAGGCCTAGGCGCGCCCTGGTGGGTTGTGCCCACCTCCGGTGCTCCCCAGACCGCCTCTTTGCTCTATAAATAGCCCAAAATTCCATAAACCCTAGGGGATTCAACGAAAATTAATTCCAGCCACGGCAGAGTCCAGAACCACCAGATCCAATCTACACACCATCATGGAGGGGTTCACCACTTCCGTTCGTGCCTCTTCGATGATGCGTGAGTAGTTCTTTGTAGACCTTCAGGTCCGTAGTTAGTGGATAGATGGCTTCCTCTCTCTTGTTTGATTCTCAATACAATGGTCTCTTGGAGATCCATATGATGTAACTCTTTTGCGGTGTGTTTGTTGGGATCCGATGAACATTGAGTTTATGATCAGATCTATCTTTTTATATCCATGAAAGTTATTTGAGTTTCTTTGATCTCTTATATGCATGATTGCTTATAGCCTCGTATTTCTTCTCTGATGTTTGGGTTTTGTGTGGCCAACTTGATCTATTTATCTTGCAATGGGAAGAGGTGCTTTGTAGTGGGTTCGATCTTACGGTGCTTGATCCCAATGACAGAAAGGGAACCGACATGTATGTATCATTGCTACTAAGGATAAAACAATGGGGTCCATCTCTACATAGATAGATCTCTACATTGTGTCATCGTTCTTATTGCATTACTCCGTTTCTCCATTAACTTAATACAGTAGATGCATGCTGGATAGCGGTCTGTGTGTGGAGTAATAGTAGTAGATGCTGGCAGGAGTCGGTCTACTAATCTTGGACGTGATGCCTATGTAATGATCATTGCCAGGATACCGTCATGATTATTTGAAGTTCTATCAATTTCCCAACAGTAATTTGTTTACCCACCGTTTGCTATTTTTCTCGAGAGAAGCCACTAGTGAAACCTACGGCCCCCGGGTCTCTTTCTCATATTATTTGCCTTTTATTTTCAGATCTATTAAACCAAAAATACAAAAATACCTTGCTGCAATTTATTTTATTTGGCGTTCGATCTATCAATATTTACAACTCTCTCACGTCCGTTTTCCCATCTTAGGCCGCCGCTACCCGAAAGGGATTGACAACCCCTTTTACATGTCGGGTTGCGAGTATTTGTTATTTGTGTGCAGGTGCTGTTTACATTTTGTTTCTTGGTTCTCGTACTGGTTCGATAACCTTGGTTTCATATCCGAGGGAAATACCTACCGCCGCTGTGCTGCATCATCCCTTCCTCTTTGGGGAAATACCGACATAGCTTCAAGCGACATTAAAAGGAATTTCTGGCGCCGTTGCCGGGGAGGATCTTCAACATATACCATGTTCCTTATCACAAATCTCATCTCCTCGCAATTTACATTATTTGCCATTTGCCTCTCGTTTTCCTCTCCCCCACTTCACAAAAATTTACCGTTTTATTCACCTCTCTTTTTTGTTCGCCGTTTTCTTACCGGATCTGTTTTTGAGTGCAATCTTGTTGTGTAATCATCATGACTCAAGAGAACACCAAGTTGTGTGATTTCTCAAATACCAACAACAATGATTTTATTGGCACTCCGCTTGCTCCTCCCGCCACTAGTGCGGAGTCTTGTGATATTAATACTGCTTTGCTGAATCTTGTTATGAAAGATCAATTTTCCGGTACTCCTAATAAGGATGTCGCATCCCATCTTAATACCTTCGTGGAATTATGCGATATGCAAAAGAAAAAAGATGTGGACAATGATGTGGTGAAGATGAAATTATTTCCGTTTTCTTTGCGTGATTCTGCAAAAAATGGTTCTCTTCTTTGCCTCACAATAGTATTGATTCTTGGAATAAATGCAAAGATGCTTTTATTACTAAGTATTTTCTTCCTGCAAAAATTATTTCCCTTAGAACCCAGATCATGAATTTCAAGCAACTTGAACATGAGCATGTTGCACAATCTTGGGAAAGGATGAAAATGATGCTAAGGAATTGCCAACTCATGGGTTAAATCTTTGGATGATCATACAAAAAATTTATGCGGGGTTCAATTTTGTTTCTCGTAATCTTTTAGATTCCGCTGTAGGTGGTACTTTCATGGAAATTACTTTGGGTGAATAAACCAAATTGCTTGATAATATCATGGCAAATTATTCACAATGGCATACCGAAAGAGCTCCTATTAGTAAAAAAGTTAATTCGGTTGAACAAATTTCTTCTTTGAGTGAAAATTTTGATGCTATTATGAAAACGGTTGCAAGTAAAAGTGCTCCTATTGATTTCAATGATATGCCTTTGTCTACTTTGATTGAGAAAAATACTGATGTCGTAGATGTGAATTTTATCTCTCGAAACAATTTCAATAACAATGCTTATAGAGGTAATTTTAATCCTAGGCCTTTTCCTAGTAATTCCTCAAACAATTATGGTAATTACTATGGAAATCCTTCTTATAATAATAATAATAATAATAGGAACACCTCTGATCTTGAGAATAATTTTAAAGAATTTATCAACACGCAAAAAGTTTTCAACACTACCATAGAAGAAAAGTTGAATAAGATTGATGATTTTTCTAGAAGTGTTGATAGAATTTCTCATGATGTGGAAAGTATCAAGATGATATTTTTGTGCCTAAGGTTGAGGAATCAATTAAAGCTCTTCATTTTTCTATGGATGAATGTAAGAAAAGAACCGCTATGCTTAGAGCTAAAAGAGAATTTTTAGAAAAAGTGATGAAGATCTTAAAATGATTGATGTTTATTCTATTGATTCCTTGTTTAGTAAAGTTAAGATTGATGAAAAAGGGACTAGATAAGAGTCAACTTTAGTTATAAAGCGTCCCAATATTCCAGCGGGTGAAAATCTTGTTGAGAAAATTGATAAATGTGGGTTTGAAGAGGTCAGAACTTTGGCTAGTGATGTGCCCACTCTTTTGGATTACAAAGACTTTAATTATGATAGTTGCTCTTTTATTGATTGTATTTCTTTGTTGCAATCCATGATAAATTCACCCCATTCTTATGAACAAAATAAAGCTTTTACTAAACATATTGTTGATGCTATGATGAAAGCTTTAGAAGAAAGTTGGAATTAGAAGTTTAAATTCCTAGAAAATTGCATGATGAGTGGGAACCTGCTATCAAAGTCAAGATTAAAAATTATGAGTGCTTTGCTTTATGTGACTTGGGTGCTAGTGTTTCTACAATTCCGAAATCTTTATGTGATGTGTTTGGTCTTACCGATATTGAATCATGTTCTTTGAATTTGCACTTGGGGGATTCCACTATAAAAAGCCTATGTGAAGAATTAATGATGTTATTATTCTTGAAAATAGGAATTATGTGCCCATAGATTTTATTGCTCTTGATATTGATTGCAATCCGTCTTGTCCAATTATTCTTGGTAGACTGTTTTTACGCACTATCGGTGCCGTGATTGATATGAAAGAAGGCAATATTAAGTTCCAATTTCCTTTGAGGAAGGGTATGGAACACTTCCCTAGAACAAGAATTAGGCCACCATATGAATCAATCATGAGGGCATCTTATGGATCTCGAAGCAAAGATGACAAAACTTAGATCCTTGCTTTGTGCCTAGCTAAGGGCGTGAAACTATAGCGCTTGTTGGGAGGCAACCCAATGAATATTTTTTTCCTTTTTGCTTTCTGTTCTTGAGTGTTAGCACAATTATTCTACTATTATTATTGTGTTTTTATGTTTTAATTAGTGTTTGTGCCAAGTAAAGCCTTTAAGATCTTCTTGGGTGATAGTTGTTTGATCTTGCTGAAAAAATAGAAATTTTTTCGCTTGCGAAAATAATTTTCATGTTTAACCAGAGAGAGATAAAATACCCATTACTTTTGAATTAGATCAATATAAAAATTTCTCAGGTCTTCCTAATTTTCATAGTTTTTGGAGTTAAAGGAGTATTTGAAACATACAGATTGCTACACACTATTCTATTTTCACTGATCTGTTTTCTTTGCATTGTGTGTTTGTTTTGATGGCTCTATGGTTTTCTTTGATGAGTTTCTGCCATAGAAAAGTTGGAATACAGTAGATATAATGCAAGAACAAAATATGGATTGGTTTACTACAACACATATAGTAGTGATTTGTTTTCTTATACTAACGGATCTCACGAAGGCTTTTGTTGAGTTTTATGTGATTGAAGTTTTCAAGTTTTGGGTTATCTTACGATGGATGAAGAAATAAGGAGTAAGAAGAGCCTAAGCTTGGGGATGCCCCAGCATCCCAAGCTATTGTCCAAAAGAGAGCAATCAACTAAGCTTGGGGATGCCCCCGAGTGGCATCCCCTCTTTCTTCTAACGGCCATCGGTACTTTACGTGAAGCCATATTTTTATTCGTCACATAGTATGTGTTTTGCTTGGAGCATCTTGTATGATATGAGTATTTGCTTGTTTTATTTTGTGTTTTAAGTCTTGATTTCTTGCTAGACACACCTATTTGAGAGAGACAAAATTAGGTCATGACTTGTTAGAATTGCTCTCCATGCTTCACTTAAATTTTTAAGAGCTATGGACTTGCTCTAGTGCTTCACTTATATCTTTTTGAGCACGATGTGCTTTAGTATTTTTGAAGAAATGCTCTCTTGCTTCACTTAGATTTATTTGAGAGTTAGTAAAATATTCAATAAATTCTCTCTTGCTTAACCTAAATTAATTTGAGAGAAAGAAAAATTATGCTCATGATCTTCACTTATATTTGTTTGAGCTTGTCAAAAGCAACATATGAAAATTAGTCCCAAAGTGATAGATATCCAAGAAGGATATAATAAAAACTTTCATGAAGATCATAGGACAAAATAAACTTGATCCTTAGTAATAGTTTTGAGATATGATGATGTGATATGTGAGTTATGTTGATGAGTAATTATGCTTTAGTAAGAATATTGGTGTTAAGGTTTGTGATTCCCTGTGCAAGCACGAAAGTCAAATAGTTATCCAATGAATTTATATCCTACTTGTGGTGCATTATTCGGTGTTAATTATGCTTAATGCTTGCTTATGAGATTACTCGTTTCTTGGTTGGTTGCTTCCCAATCTTTTGATAACCTTCATTTTGCACTAAGTATGATCACTACTTGTGCATCGAAAAACCTTTAAACCAGTTTTGCCACATGAGTCCACTATATCTACCTATATGCGGTATTCTTTTGCTGTTCTAAGAAAATTTGTATGTTCCATCTCTAATTTTCAAAATAAACTTCTCTTTTGTGTGTCCGTTTCGCTCGCGGAGTAGTGAGGGGTGGCTAATATTTTCCATGCTAGATGTGTTATTCTCATGATGAGTGTTTATTCACTTGTCATTGCACGAGAGTAAGGCAAAGGTACTAGGGATGCCCAGTCCCGAAATGAAAAATGAATTTACTTTATGTTGTCAAATAATAAATTCCTTGGAAAGTGTTGGTATGGAGGGCAACCGTGGATACGGCTAGCCATGGAAAGCGAAAGTATGGTTGAAAAAGGAATAAACTTTAATTACTGTTTGGGAACCGCCTATGATATATCTAGCATGGAAAGTGTTGGGAACTCTAAGTCATTTTCATTGGTGGGAAGGACACACCTCCCAAAATGTTTTTATCTCTAAGTTTTTTGCTTTGAGCTTTGGCACCTCTAAAAATCCCTCCTTCCCTCTGCGAAGGGCCATTCTTTTACTTTATGCATTTTTATTTTAAATTTTAGTCTCCATCTTCTCTTACAAAAGCACCAACTAGGAGGCACTATGATCATACTTGAGCATTGGGTGTAGTTAATATGCGAGTGTGTTTCATGAATGGATCAATGATTGAGCATGATGGGCTAGGTTTAGCTTATTTTAGCATTGATATTTTGAAAGACATGGTTGCTTGTTGATATGCTTGAGTATTTAAGTTATCATGTCAAAACTAGACTATTGCTTTGAACAATATAAAATTCCAAATGTCCATGCTATAAAGAAAAGAATATGATATGACATGATAGGCAACATTCCACATCAAAAATTCTGTTTTTATCACTTACCTACTCGAGGACGAGTTGGAGTTAAGCTTGGGGATGCTGATACGTCTCCAACTGGCGGATCTCGGGTAGGGGGTCCCGAACTATGCGTCTTAGGCGGATGGTAACAGGAGGCAGGGGACACAATGTTTTACCCAGGTTCGAGCCCTCTTGATGGAGGTAAAACCCTACGTCCTGCTTGATTGATATTGATGATGTGGGTAGTACAAGAGTAGATGTACCACGAGATCAGAGAGGCTAAATCCTAGAAGCTAGCCTATGGTATGATTGTATGTTGACCTACGGACTAAAACCCTCCGGTTTATATAGACACCGGAGAAGTTAAGGTTACACAAGGTCGGTTACAAAGGAGGAGATATACATATCCGTATTGCCTAGCTTGCCTTCCACGCCAAGTAGAGTCCCATCCGGACACGAGACGAAGTCTTCAATCTTGTATCTTCATAGTCCAACAGTCCGGCCAATGGATATAGTCCGGCTAACCGGAGACCCCCTAATCCAGGACTCCCCGAGTATCCCCTGAACCAGGCTTTCAATGACGATGAGTCCGGCGTGCAGTGTTGTCTTCGGCATTGCAAGGCGGGTTCCTCCTCCGAATACACCATGGAAGAATTTGAATATAAGGATAGTGCCCGACCCTGCAAAATAAGTTCCACATACCACCGTAGAGAGAATAATATTTCCACAAATCCAATTTGCTGACTTGTTTTGGTAACACGACATTATGTCACGGCCCGGTGATTATTTGAACCGTTTCCTTTAACTAGCCCCGCACATAACGCGAGGAAGTTTTTTGACACGTCTTGTCAAAGCAGAGATCGTGTCCCCTTATCACGGGATTCTCATTAATATGGGTGTGGGTAACCCAACCGTGTCTAGGACTCCTAGATTATAGGCAAGTCCCAAACGGCCACGGAGAGGACACTTGATATTCAGGCTCTTTATAAAGGGCCAAGGCTTTCACTTTTTCCCCTCCCGTGCTCAATCGAATCCTTCCCCCGCCTCGAGTTCTAACACCCAAAGCCCAGGTCAGGTGCTCCGGATCTTCAACCATGTCCGGATCCAGCCTTCAAGGCCGATGGATGCCCTCCTCCGTCACGGAAGAGGATATCAAGAAGTTGAGGGAGGCCAGATACCTGACCGCCGAGGTTTCGCATCAACTGCCTGCCCGAGGGCAGGTCGTCCCTACTCCTGAACCCAACGAGGATGTCGTGTTCATCTCCCACTTCCTCCGAGGTCTAGGTCTCGCTATGGATCCCTTCGTAAGGGGTTTGATGTTCTATTACGGACTAGACTTCCATGATCTAGCCCCGGACTCCTTTCTTCACATCTCAGCATTTATTATCATGTGTGAGGCTTTCCTCCGCATTACCCCTCACTTCGGTTTGTGGCTCAAGACCTTTGATGTGAAGCCGAAGACAATCGAGGGACATTACGTAGCGTGCGGAGGCGCTTTAATAAGCAAGATTGCAGGAGTTCCGTGGCCAAAGGGTTCTTTTCCAGAGATGTCTGGATTATGGCAACGGGAGTGGTTTTACGTCACAGCTCCCAGAAGTGCCAAGTGGGTGGCTCCCCCCGCTCTCCGCTCGGACCCCCCACCACAACTGATGTCATGGATTAGTAGAGGGCTGAGCTGGGGTCCGGCCAAGGACATGCCTACACTGCAAAGCCGCATTCAAGATCTCTTCAAGGGAGATTTTAATTTGGTTATGGTAATGCAAGTCATGCTGGTTCGTCGAGTCCAACCTTGCAAACGCCGGCCCCTTCGCTTGTGGGAGTTCAACCCAGAAGGACCGCGTGCTATTCAAAGTTTCCTCGGCCTGACGCACGAGGAAATTTACAAGTCATTCTTCGGACCTCAACCAGAGTGTCCGGACACCACCGAGGATGCGAGGCTGAGTAGCAACCACGCCACTGAACAAGTAAGTAATCCTCTAGCCGAACACACCACCTTTTATTTATCATGACATCATTTCTGAGAGATCGTCCCTTGACCAGGATTGGCTAACAAACGCGAAGATGATTCGGTGTCCGGCCCCCCTCCCTGAGGGTTTGGAAAATCCGGTACTGGAAAAGATGCTCGAGTTCGCACCTTGCCCGGAGCCCACGAAGGGAGATACAGGGGGGAATAATATGGGCGAAAGCGGGCCCCATCGCTGCGAATTCCAACCGAGGGAATGAGCACCTCCATAAGGGAGGATAACCAAGGAGAAGACTCCGACCTTCTCCCGCCACGGGGGATGAAGAGGACTGCCTCTGAGGATTCGGAAACCGAGGCTTCCAAACGGGAGAAGAAGTCTCCAACAGAGGGTCCTGTCTCGGGGGGTGCTCTTGCCACACAAAGTCTGCGCGGGGATATGCCCTCCAACGAGTCGTAAGTAATCAAAAATACTTTAATAGTGAAGATATATTACCTTTCCTTTGAAAAATAACCGAAGCATATATCTTGCAGTTCGGATCTTAGCCCTTCTCAACTGAGCTCGTCTTCGGGGGATCTTCTTCCGGAGATGATGGAGAGCGAAACGCCTCCCCCGGACTCCCGCGCTCAAGAAGTAGGCGACCTAGAAGTGTCGTCACGAGGGCCTCTCCGGATCCGGTGAGGCCAGAAGATAATCCCATAGTCACCCGAAGTCCCCAGCGTCCGGCTCTCGAAGAGAGCAAACAAAAGAGTCTGGCAGCATCTGGTATGCGGTCGAACGTACTGAGGGAGCTGTTGGAGCGAGCGGCCATCTCAGAAGAACACCGTATGTTGATGGGTATGGTGATGGAAAGAATTTCATCCGCCGAAAGAGGATTACATGAAGCCTTTATGAGTCTACTGACGGTCTTTGAGGTACATGAGATAATATGCGTTTTGATAGTACCGCACATGTTAGGTGTGCCCTATGTAGGTAGTAGCCCCTGAGACTCTGGTTGTCATCGAGAACGACGGCGAACAGAGGATCATAGTCCCAGGAAATAACCAGACCACCTTTATGTGCAGGTGGTGGAAGCTCCGGTGGCTAGCCGAACTAATGACTTTGCCTAACTGAAGTAGCAACTGGATGCGGCAGATGCCGACATCGAGCTTGTTAAGAAGCGGCTTGACGAGTCACAGGGTAAGGAATGTTTTCTGGTGAATGTCACATAATAAGAGCAGCATGATGCCAGTATCTTTAATATGTTGTGACTGCAGATGGAGCTGCCGCCGTGGAGACCCTTCGGGCGGAATTTGCCCGAGCCAAGGAACAAGCAAGAGTTAGTAATGCGGCCGCTTTGAAGGCGGTCGAAGAGTTAAGAGCCGAGAAGGATGCGCATTGCGAAAGCAAAGAGAAGATGGCCAAGATGGCCGTGAAATTAAAAGGCACTGCCGACCATTGCTAGTTCCTTGAGGAAGAGAACCGAGTGAAGGCAGCGGGCCTCGAAAAGGCCATGATGGCGACCAACGACACCCGCTCTGCTATGAGGGCGAAGAAGGAGGAGCTGCGTGAAGCCGAGGATATTGCGGCTGGGAAGCCCTTTCTGCTGCAGAGGAAGTTCGGAGATCCACGGTATGCCCCTCTGGATCGGCTGTGGAGTTCGGCAGACGCGTATATGGACTTGACAGCGAGCGCTGTCGATGCGGTCGAATACTTTCGAGATCAGACAGATCGTGAAGTGGACAAGCTTTTCTGGTCGCAATTTAATGTTCCAGAGCGTCCGCTTCCCTTGACTGATCAGCTAGCCGAATGGGCCGAACTTAATAGATTGTCCGGACTTGCCATGAGGTCCGTCGTAGATCATCTGTGGCCGGAGAAGTCGAAGCCGAACAGCTATTTCAGCTTAGTTCAGCAGTTCCTTGGTCCGGTGCCGCGCATCAATACGATGAAGAGGTCAGCGTGCATAGAAGGCTCGCGGATGGCCTTTGCCCGTGTCAAAGCATACTGGGCGGAGATGGATGCTACCACCGTTGCGGCGCAGAGTTCGGCCATAGGCCGAGTGGCTATTTTGAAGAAGTTCTTGAGGGCGCTCATTTAATAGAGGCCCAGTGCTCGAAGAATATTATGTTTGAGTGACATGTATTCCCATTGTAAACACAATGTTTGTATGAAATGTAGTAAGGCTGTGTTTATACTTTTGCCGTAAAGTAATATGATGCCTCCTGTGCAGCCGTTTATGTATATATGTATATAACCTGAAAGATTGCAGTCATCGGCTTCAACCCCCACGCATATAATGCGGAGGTGCTCGCAAAAGACGCATGTTCACACTTAATCCAACGTCTTGGTACTGATAAGGAGGTGATAGCGTAGCGAACAAGGAAACCGGACTATGATGCTTTAACACTTTCACTTAGCCATAGGAGTTTGACGGTGGGGCTACTATATAGCCCCTGGTGGCTCCGCACTCTCCCGAACTCGGGGTGTGTATATGCCTGGCCGGGAAACGGCCCTTCGTTAAAGCGGAGGAATTCTAACATTCCAATAGGTCATCGAGTGGTTGACCAGTCTCACGCTATATCATGACAGTCAGTTTTCGGCTTTCTCTACTGAGGTGCTCGTCCGGATGAACCAGGGCACAATCGCAGTAGTTCTCCTGGTGCTGCCTTAGCCGATAAAGTGGAACGTAAGGCACCAAAACACAGGAGCCGGGCAAATCCAACATTTGACCAAAGACATGATTCAGAGCTGATGCATATAAGGCCAAACTCGCGACGCCGAACACTCCCTAAGGTATTCGGTCTTTTGTGGTATAAACCAGGCCTGAATAGTGCCCTTTGTAGGAAGCCCCTTGTGTCCAGGTACGTGCATTATTCTGACGTGGCCACATGCCAAGACGTTAGCATCCTTCTCAGTTGTACTGAGGATTCGAGGGATGTGTATCAACAAGAGACAGTAAAAAAGGTTTACGCAGGGTCTTAATCTAAAAAGAATCCTTGGAACGGGTCCCTGCTGCACGTCTGCGCCTGTGTCTCCATTGTGCCATATCCTGGACGGGTGTAGCATGATGATCATCTGGAAAAGAGATGAACTTAGGTGAAAATTTGTCGTGCAAAAAGGTAGTTTTTAAAGAAACCATGTGTAATTAAAGATGAGTAAAAATTGCCACTTTTCTGCGCGCGTTGAGCCCCTTGTATTTTTCATAGGGGTGTGGCCGTCGATTCGGTATGAATTACATATAGCTGCGCCGGACTCGTCTAACCGTGTCCGTGGTCTTGACGACCTATCAAATGCTTTTGTTGGTGAGGCCGTTTTTAGCATGCGGCTGCCAAGGCAGTCGCATTCTCTTCAGCGCGCAAAGATCGCTCAATGTTTCCATTCACTGTAATGATGCCACGTGGACCGGGCATCTTGAGCGTGAGGGAAGCGTAATGCGGTATTGCGTTAAAATGAGTGAAAGCTTTGCGTCCAAGTAGTGCTTGGTAGACACTTTGGAACGGAGCAATGTGGAAGGTTAAATGTTCGCTACGGAAGTTATCGGGGAAGCCGAATATAACCTTTAGTAGCAGGGAGCCCGTACAGTGAGCCCCTGGGCCTGGCATTACTCCTTTAAAGGTAGTATTGTTATGGCGAATTTTCATTGGGTCTATCCCCATTTCGCGGAGTGTATCCTGGTATATCAGGTTTAGGCTGGTGCCACCGTCCATCAGGACTCGTGTGAAGTGGTATCCGTCAATTATTGGGTCTAATACCAAGGCAGCCCAACCTACACGCCGGATACTTGCTGAGTATTCCCGATGGTCGAAAGTGATCGGTTGAGACGACCAGTGGCAGGGCTCCGTGGTGATAGGCCCTTGGGCATATTTCTCTGGGAGTGCCGCTTTGTTTCTCCCCTTGATCACGTGTAACACATTTACTGTTTTGACTTCTGGTGGAAATTTCTTTTGTTCCACAGTGTCTTGCTTGAGAGGCTCATCCTCATCTTCGCTTGGTGTATCCTCCCCCTTGTGTACGGCGTTGAGCTTGCCGGACTGCTTGAAGACCCAACATTCTCTGTGGGTATGATTAGTGGGTTTACCAAGGGTGCTATGGATCTGACATATTTGGTCCAGAATTTTGTTTAGGCTGGACAGTTCATCTCTGGCGCCCTTAGAGGGCGGCTTTTGCTGATTTGGCCGAGAGCTTTTGAATCCGGCGTTTATTGCCGTGCTCTTCGTGCTGTCTTGTTTATTCCGGCGTTTGTTATTGTTGTTGCGCCGTGATTTCCCGTTTCCATCTCTAACTTTGGATGTACTGGGATCACTGGTGCCGCATCTGGCCAGCCAGCTATCCTCACCCGCGCAAAAGCGGGTCATGAGGCTTATTAATGCTCCCATTGTTCTCGACTTTTCTTGGCCAAGGTGTCTGGCCAGCCATTCGTCACGGATGCTATGCTTAAAAGCTGCCAAGGCTTCGGCGTCCTGACAGTCGACTATTTGGTTCTTTTTAGTAAGAAACCTATTCCAAAGCTTTCGGGCTAACTCTCCGGGCTGTTGAGTTATATGACTCAAATCGTCCGCGTCCGGAGGTCGGACATAAGTCCCTTGGAAATTTGCCCGAAAGGCGTCTTCGAGCTCTTCCCAGCTTCAAATGGAGCTTTCGGGGAGGCTTTTAAGCCAGTGCCGAGCTGGCCCTTTGAGTTTGAGGGGTAAATACTTAATGGCGTGCAGGTCATCTCCTTGAGCCATATGGATATGGAGGATATAATCCTCAATCCAGACACCAGGGTCTGTAGTTCCATCGTATGCTTCTATATTTACGGGTTTGAATCCCTCTAGAAATTCATGATCCAACACCTCATCGGTGAAATATAGGGGGTGCGCGGCACCCCTGTATCCGGGTGTACCGTGTTCTTCGGATGTTTGTTGTGTTGAGTTGTATGCTGGGACGCGCTTACGTGGTCCATAGATGGATCTGGGTTCGCCGTCCTTTTGATGCGAGCCCTCGTGTGGATCACGTATTGGCTTATGTGCGGTGTTTGCCGCTCTATGTTGGCCATGAGGTCGTCTATCCGGCCAGATGGCTATTTTAATTTTTGGTTGTGGCAGATCGAAGGCCTCCTCATCGAATTTTGGTAGCAACTTCCGCTTCAGGTAGCTCTTGGTGGGGCAATTACCGCCGTACTTCGCTGCTGTGTTGAGTACTTTACTCCATTTTATTTGGAGTGTATCTTGCGCAGCCTTGAGCCTTTGCTTCTACTTTTTTAGACTCCTCGCGGTGGCAACGAGCCTTTGATGGGCATTCTGTTGTTCCGGGTGTCTGTCTGGTGTAATGTCCTCTGGACTATGATCTTTAACAGAGCCGGGTTGTTCGGCTTGATTCTCCGTGTTGCCGTGATCCGGCAATGGTTCCCCCTGTTCTAACGATGGGTATGTATGATCGTTGTTTCCGTCGAGGCGGGATTTGGGGCGGCGCTTACACCGCCATTTTGACTGCTTCTCGAGGGAACAACCCTTCGATGCGTCCTTCCGTTCCTCATCGTCATTTTCCTTTGGTGTGTCCACCATGTATACATCATGTGGTGAAGTGGGCGTCTAGTGCCCTGTGGGCAGTGGTTCCTCTTCTCCTCCCGCATCGTCGTCCATGCCGTCGATATCTTTGGAGTCGAAGTCGAGCATGTCGGTTAAGTCGTTGACAGTGGCTACCAAGTGGGTGGTGGGTGGGCTGCGAATTTCTTCGTCGTCCGCATCCCAGTCCTGCCGGACTTAGTTCGGCCAGGATCCTCCTGACAAGGAGAGAGACCTTAATGACTTCAGTATATCGCCAAGAGGCGAGTGCTGAAAGATATCCGCGGAGGTAAACTCCATGATCGGCGCCCAATCAGATTTGATAGGAACGGGCGCAGGCGGTTCGGAGTCCGTGGTCGGAGAAGAATTCGGCAGTTTAACAACACGGCTCTCGGGCAAGTTAAGGTCGATGTTCGGCTCGATCGTCGCTGAGGGTAATGCCTCTGTGGTGGGTTCCATCCACCCATCCATGGACGACGCAACTGGCTCTGAATTGAGGGTCGGAGCGGCTGCCTGTGCGATCTCCTGAACACTGTCCGATGGTAGAGCTAAATCGTGCTCATCGTGACCGCGTGACGCGCAAGGCAGAGGCTCGAATCCGTCGACGATCAAGTCTCCACAGATGTCGGCCGTGTAGTTTAAGTTTCCAAACCTGACCTGGTGGCCAGGGGCGTAACTTTCAATCTGCTCCAGATGGCCAAGCGAATTGGCCCGCAGTGCAAAGCCGCCGAACATGAAGATCTGTCCGGGGAGAAAAGTCTCACCCTGGACTGCATCGCCATCGATGATAGTGGGAGCCATCAAGCCTAACAGTGACGACACAGAGGAACTCTTAATGAAAGCACCAATGTCGGTGTCAAAACCGGTGGATCTCGGGTAGGGGGTCCCGAACTATGCGTCTTAGGCGGATGGTAACAGGAGGCAGGCGACACAATGTTTTACCCAGGTTCGGGCCCTCTTGATGGAGGTAAAACCCTACGTCCTGCTTGATTGATATTGATGATGTGGGTAGTACAAGAGTAGATCTACCACGAGACCAGAGAGGCTAAACCCTAGAAGCTAGCCTATGGTATGATTGTATGTTGTCCTACGGACTAAAACCCTCCGGTTTATATAGACACTGGAGAAGTTAGGGTTAGACAAGGTCGGTTACAAAGGAGGAGATATACATATCCGTATTGCCTAGCTTGCCTTCCACGCCAAGTAGAGTCCCATCCGGACACGAGACGAAGTCTTCAATCTTGTATCTTCATAGTCCAACAGTCCGGCCAATGGATATAGTCCGGCTAACCGGAGACCCCCTAATCCAGGACTCCCTCAATATCTATAATTTTTGATTGTTCCGTGTTGTTATATTATCAATCTTGGATGTTTTATAATCATTTTATAGTCATATTATTGGTACTAACCTATTGACATAGTGCCAAGTGTTAGTTGATATTTTTTTGCATGTTTTTACATCGCAAAAAATCAATACCAAATGGAGTACAAATGCAGCGAAACTTTACAGAGATTTTTATGGACTGTAAGACACCTAATGGGCCAAGGCTGCGCCTGGGGGTGCTCCGAGGGGAGCATAACCCACCAGGGCGTGCCAGGAGGCCCAAGCATGCCCTGGTGGGTTGTGCCCACCTCGGGTGCCCCCGGACCGCCTCTTTGCTCTATAAATACCCCAATATTCCAAAAATCCTAGGGGAGTCGATGAAAATCAATTCCAGCCGTCGCAGAGTCCGGAACCACCAGATCCAATCTAGACACCATCACGGAGGGGTTCACCACTTCCATTGGTGCCTCTCTGATGATGCATGAGTAGTTCTTTATAGACCTTCTGGTCCGTAGTTAGTAGCTAGATGGTTTCATATCTCTCGTTTGATTCTCAATACAATGGTCTCTTGGAGATCCGTATGATGTAAATCTTTTGCGGTGTATTTGTTGGGATCCGATGAACTTTGAGTTTATGATGAGATCTATCTTTTTATATCCATGAAAGTTATTTGAGTTTCTTTGATCTCTTATATGCATGATTGCTTATAGCCTCGTATTTCTTCTCCGATATTCGGGTTTTGTTTGGCCAACTTGATCTATTTATCTTGCAATGGGAAGAGGTGCTTTATAGTGGGTTCGATCTTACGGTGCTCGATCCCAGCGACAGAAAGGGAACTAACACGTATGTATCGTTGCTACTAAAGATAAAACGATGGGGTCTATCTATACATAGATAGATCTTGTCTACATCATGTCATCGTTCTTATTGCATTACTCCGTTTCTCCATGAACTTAATACACTAGATGCATGCTGGATAGCGGTCGATGTGTGGAGTAATAGTAGTAGATGCAGGCAGGAGTCGGTCTACTAATCTTGGACGTGATGCCTATGTAATGATCATTGCCTGGATATTATCATGATTATTTGAAGTTCTATCAATTTCCCAACAGTAATTTTTTACCCACCGTTTGCTAGTTTTCTCGAGAGAAGCCACTAGTGAAACCTACAGCCTCCGGGTCTCTTTCTCATATTATTTGCCTCCGTGATCTATTTTATTTGCCTTTTATTTTCAGATCTATTAAACCAAAAATACCTTGCTATAATTTCTTTTATTTGGCGCTCGATCTATCAATATTTACAACTCTCTCATGTCCGTTTTCCCATCTTGGGGCGCCGCTACCCAAAAGGGATTGACAACCCCTTTTACACGTCGGGTTGCGAGTATTTGTTATTTGTGTGCAGGTGATGTTTACATTGTGTTGCTTGGTTCTCCCATTGGTTTGATAACCTTGGTTTCATATCTGAGGGAAATACCTACCACCGTTGTGTTGCATCATCCCTTCCTCTTTGGTGAAATACCAACGTAGTTTCAAGTGACATCACCCTCCAACCTATATATACATGGAGGGGGCACCGCTAGAACACACAACATTGATTCCTAGCCGTGTGCGGCGCCCCCCTCCACAGTTTACGCCTCCGGTCATATTATTGTAGTGCTTAGGCGAAGCCCTACGCGGATCGCTTCACCATCAACATCACCACGCCGTCGTGCTGACGAAACTCTCCCTCGACACTTTGCTGGATCAAGAGTTCGAGGGACGTCATCGAGCTGAACGTGTGCAAAACTCGAAGGTGCCGTATGTTCGGTGCTTGATCGGTCAGAACAAGAAGAAGTTCGACTACATCAACCGCATTGTCAAACGCTTCCGCTTCCGGTCTACAAGGGTACATGGACACACTCTCCCCCTCCCGTTGCTATGCATCTCCTAGATAGATCTTGTGTGAGCGTAGGAATTTTTTTGAAATTGCATGCTGCGTTCCCCAATAGTGGCATCCGAGCCAGGTCTATGCGTAGATGATATGCACGAGTAAAACACAAAGAGTTGTGGGCAGTGATCGTCATACTGCTTACCACCAATGTCTTATTTTGATTCGGAAGTATTCTTGGATGAAGCGACCCGGACCAACCTTACATGACCACGTTCATGAGACCGGTTCCACTGAAAGACATGCCACTAGTTTTGCATAAAGGTAGTTGGCGGGTGTCTATTTCTCCAAATTTAGTTGAATCGAATTTGACTGTGGCCGGTCCTTGTTGAAGGTTAAAACAACAAACTTGATAAATCACGATTGTGGTTTTGATGCGTAGGTAAGAACGATTCTTGCTAGAAGTTCGTAGCAGCCATGTAAAACTTGCAACAACAAAGTAGAGGATGTCTAACTTGTTTTTGCAGGGCATGTTGTGGTGATATGGTCAAGACATGATGTGATATACATTATTGTATGAGAAGATCATGTTTTGTAGAAGTTATCGGCAACTGGCAGGAGCCTTATGGTTGTCACTTTATTGTATGAAATGCAAACACCATGTAATTGCTTTACTTTATCACTATGCGTTAGCGATAGTTGTAGAAGCAATAGTTGGCGAGACGACCACGACGCTACAATGGAGATCAAGGTGTCAAGCCGGTGACAATGGAGATCATGACGGTGCTTTGGAGATGGAGATCAAATGCACAAGATGATGATGGGCATATCTTGTCACATATTTTGATTACATGTGATGTTTATCTTTTATGCATCTTATTTTGCGTAGTACGGCGGTAGCATTATAAGACGATCCCTTACTAAAATTTCAAGGTATAAGTGTTCTCCCTGAGTATGCACCGTTGCGACAGTTCATCGTGCTAAGACACCACATGATGATCGGGTGTGATAAGCTCTACGTTCACATACAACGGGTGCAAGACTTTTTGCACATGCGGAATACTCGGGTTAAACTTGACGATCCTAGCATGTACAGACATGGCCTCAGAACACTGGAGACCGAAAGGTCGAACGTGAATCATATAGTAGATAGGATCAACACAGAGATGTTCACCATTGAAAACTACTCCATCTCACATGATGATCGGACATGGTTTAGTTGATATGAATCACATGATCATTTAGATGACTCAAGGGATGTCCATCTAAGTGAGAGTTCTTAAGTAATATGATTAATTGAACTTAATTTATCATGAACTTAGTCCTGATAGTTTTTGCATATCTATGTTGTAGATCAATGGCCCTTGCTACCATTCCCTTGAATTTTAATGCGTTCCTAGAGAAAGCTAAGTTGAAGGATGATGGTAGCAACTACATGGACTTGGTCCATAACTTGAGGATTATCCTCATTGCTGCACAGAAGAATTATGTCCTTGATGCACCACTAGGTGACAAGCCCCCTCCCGCTAAGTAGACGCTTTGAACGCCTGGCAGACTAGTTTGATGACTACTCTATAGTTCAGTGTGCCATGCTCTACGGCTTAGAATAGGGACTTCAAAGACGTTTTGAACGTCATGGACCATATAAGATGTCCCTGGAATTGAAGTTAATATTTCAAGCAAATGCCCGAGTTGAGAGGTATGAAGTCTCCAACAAGTTCTATAGCTGCAAGATGGAGGAGAATAGTTCTGTCAGTGAACACATACTCAGAATGTCTGGGTATCATAACCACTTGACTCAGCTGGGAGTTAATCTTCCGGATGATAGTGTTATTGAGAGAGTTCTTCAATCACCGCCACCATGCTACAAAGGCTTCGTGATGAACTATAATATGCAAGGTATGGATAAGACAATTCCCGAGCCCTTCGCTAGCTCAAAGCTGCGGAGGTAGAAATCAAGAAAGAGCATCAAGTGTTGATGGTTAACAAGACCACTAGTTTAAAGAAAAAGGGCAAGGGAAAGAAGGGGAACTTCAAGAAGAATGGCAAGCAAGTTGGCACTCCCGGGAATAAGCCCAAGTATGGACCCAAGCCTAAAACTGAGTGCATCTACTGTAAAGGGACTGGTCACTGGAAGCGGAACTGCCCCAAGTATTTGGCGGATAAGAAGGATGGCAAAGTGAACAAAGGTATATTTGATATACATGTTACTGATGTGTACCTTACTAATGCTCATAGTAGCGCCTGGGTATTTGAGACTGGTTATGTTGCTCATATTTGCAAGTCGAAATAGGGGCTACAGATTAAACAAAGATTGGCTAAGGACGAGGTGACAATGCACATCGGGAATGGTTCCAAGGTCGATGTGATCGCTGTCGGCATACTACCTGTACATCTACCTTCGGTATTAGTTTTAGACCTGAATAATTGTTATTTGGTGCCAGCTTTGAGCATGAACATTATATCTGGATCTTGTTTGATGCGAGACGGTTATTCATTTAAATCAGAGAATAATGGTTGTTCTATTTATATGAGTAATATATTTTATGGTCATGCACCCTTGAAGAGTGGTCTATTTTTTGAATCTCGATCGTGATGATACACATATTCATAATATTGATGCCAAAATATGCAAAGTTGATAATGATAGTGCCACATATTTGTGGCACTGTCGTTTAGGTCATATTGGTGTAAAGCGCATGAAGAAACTCCATGCGGACGGACTTTTGGAATCACTTGATTATGAATCATTTGATGCTTGCGAACCATGCCTCATGGCCAAGATGACTAAAACTCCATTCTCCGGAACAATGGAGCGAACCACTGACTTATTAGAAATAATACATACTGATGTATGTGGTCCGATGAGGGTTGAGGCTCACGGCAGGTATCATTATTTTCCGACCTTCACAGACGATTTGAGCAGATATGGGTATATCTACTTAATGAAACACAAGCCTGAAACATTTTAAAAGTTCAAAGAATTTTAGAATGAAGTGGAGAATCATCGTAACAAGAAAATAAAGTTTCTACAATCTGATCGCATAGGCGAATATTTGAGTTACGAGTTTGTCCTTGATTTAAAACAATGTGGAATAGTTTCACAACTCACGCCACCTGGAACACCACAGTGTAATGGTGTGTCCGAATGTCGTAACTATACTTTATTAGATATGGTGCGATCTATGATGTATCTTATCGATTTACCACTATCATTTTGGGGTTATGCATTGGAGACATCTGTATTCACTTTAAATAGGGCACCGTCTAAATCCGTTGAGACGACACTGTATGAACTGTGGTTTGGCAAGAAACCTAAGCTGTGGTTTCTTAAAGTTTGGGGTTGCGATGCTTATGTGAAAAAGCTTCAGCCTGATAAGCTTGAACCCAAATCAGAGAAGTGCGTCTTCATAGGATACCCAAAAGAAACTGTTGGGTACACCTTCTATCACAGATCCGAAGGCAAGATCTTTGTTGCTAAGAATGGATCCTTTCTAGAGAAGGAGTTTCTCTCGAAAGAAGTGAGTGGGAGGAAAGTAGAACTTGATGAGGTAATTGTACCTTCTCTCGAATTGGAAAGTAGCTCATCACATAAATCAGTTCCAGTGATACCCGTCGTGGTTCTAAGTCTGACAGTAGATGAGGGGGTACATAAGAGGAGGCAAGATCCTAGCTACGATGAGGTTGTGCACGCAAGATTTATGAGTTCAGGCCCTTCGCGGTGGAAGTAATATCCCTACGTCTCGGTGCCCTGAGGCGGTCGACTGGATTATGCGTGAAATTATAGGGGTGCGAACCCTTGTACCCGAGGAGGGGGGTGGCTTATACAGAGTGCGCCAGACCCCTCCCGCCCTCAGTTATACAGGGTTCAATGTACATAAAGGTGAGGCGTTTCCGGTAACACCAGCAATAAAGTCATATAAATGATCATTAACACTATGGAGTGAACGCCTGACCGTTGCCACCCTGAGTGACTTTAGGTCTTCTGTCTTCTGAGTGGTTGCTTGTATGGTCAAATAGAATTGGGTTATCCGAGTGGAGTTGCTGGTCGAGTGTATTGCACTCTGAGGAGATTCCAGTCGGTGGACATTACTGTGCCTTGGATGATGTTGATCTTTGAGTAGTGTCCTTGGGGAGGGTGTCTAGGTCAGGCCTATTACCCTACCCTAGGTACATGTCATAGTCATTAGCCCCCGAATGGATTGAGGTCTGAAGGAAGAAAAGGTTGGAGATATTTCCGACTAAATTTTTATGCTTCAGGAGCACTTTTCTTGGGAAGGTGAACCACTTTGAAACTTCAACCTTATTTTCCGTCGCCTTGATCCATTCAGAATTTGTCGAGTGAACTCATTCTAGGATGTCCGGAGTGTTGAAGCAAAACGAAATCTTTCGCATGATTGACTATGCTGTCGTATCCGGATCTCACGGGATTCGTAATTTTGGGAAGCGTGCGGGGCGGAGTGCGCCGCAGTAATCGAGATGGATTAGGCAAGGGCATCTCGATTTCCACACCGCCTTTTTCGCCACGTACCGAGTGTGCAGCTATTGCGGGATTTGACAGGATTCCTCGGGTCCGCATGTCAGTCACTCGGAAATGGGCAAATAAAAGACTCCGCGGCCGGTGCGTTTGCACAGCGTTTCCCATTCTCCTTCTCCTTCCTCTGTTTCCACACCTTGTCCTCCGCCACTCTCGACACCACAGCACCCCTTGTGAGCAGTCCGCAGTGATGGGGAAGGACAAGACGGCGGCTCTAGAGTGCGCTAAGAAGGCAATGGCGACAGCGACGGAGGTGGGGAAGCCGAAAGGCAAGAAGACGAGTCGAGGGGGATCTTCCTCGAGGTCCGGTCTGCCGTCCGGCTAGATCCAGGGCGACAGGATCCGCTCCACTCTCCAGCTAGAGGATGTAGAGGATCTGGCCTTTGGAGGTTTGATCGCCCACGGATCTTGGAGGCTCCCCGGCAACGAGACCGAGCCGCAACTGCAGGAGGTGAGTGCATCCTCCTTGCGACCCCATGTCGACCGTGGATTCTCTCTGCCTCCCCATCCTTTCTTTCGGGGTTTTCTGAACTTCTTCGGTGCCCAACTTCATCACTTCTCCCCCAACACCATCACCTATCTTGCTGCGTTCGTTTTTATGTTTGAAAACTTCTTGGACTGTCAATCGCATTGGGGTCTCTTCAAGCATATCTTCACCTGTCGCTCTCAGTCGGTGAAAAAAGCTAATCCGAACGACGAGAAGACTCATGTGATCCAGATGTGCGGAGGCCTAGGTATCCAGATGAGAAGCAAGAGTGCTTTTCCAGCTGTGATCCTTCCCGAATCGGTTAGAGGGTGGCAGCCGACCTGGTTCTACTGCAAGGACCAACCGACTCCTGGTCAGTCGACTGGTCTCCCTCCCTTCTCCATGGAAAGAGTCCAACAGCCCACTTCTTTGAAAGTAACTCCAGCAGAAAAGGCGGAGGTGAGCATGCTAATGGAGTGAGTGGTCCAATTAGTTCGGGACGGCGTGACTGGTATGGACCTGCTGGAAGTGTTTCTCAGTCGATGCATCCAGCCTCTCCAGGCCCGCGATCATCCTATGTGGATGTACTCGGGAATTGAGGACACCACTCGGATCCACGCGGAGGAGGTCAACAAAGAGACGGTGGAGCTGTGGTTGCAAGGCATCACCGGGAACAAAGATAACCCCCGAGGGTCCAGGAGAGTTCAACCATTCCGCGCTGGTCATGAACCCGAAAAGGTATGTCTTTTACTGTCGAATGCTTCACTGTCTAGTGCTTCTTCATTCTGATTCGTAACTGTGTTTGTGTCCGACTGATGTCTATGTTATCCTTTGCCTTGCAGGTTTACATTGACACATACTCAATGCCCAATGGAGAGCAGGACCAGGAGGGAGAGGCGAGTGGGGGTGAATGTGGTGATTGGAGATCCGATGACGAGGACGAGGAGGAGAGTGAGGATTCAACCGACGGCAAGGAGGTCAACTCTCCGCCTCGCACTGAAAGACTCCAAGCAGACTCACGACCCCGCGAGTATCCGTGGCAAGGCAGTTGCATAGACCTCGAAGCGCACTCGGACTTCCTCCCTCGTTCTAACTGAGAAGGCGCCAAAGCAGCCCAAGATTGTGGCCCCTAAGCCTCGGAAGACTCTGCCCAAGATCAAGATCGACGTCCCTGTCGCCTCCGGGTAAGTGTTTTGTTTTCTTCTTTGACACAAGGACTTTTTTAAGTAGATGCCGACTCGCTTCCTGGATTGACCGAGTGAATTCGGGAACTTGCAGTGCTGCTACTTCTGGGACCTCAGTGGACATTTATAGGAATGAGGATGACCCAGAAACGGAAGATGCGGCCACCTCCAGAGTAGGTGTGACACTGCTACCTTGCCTCCACTTTGCTAATTGATTTGCAGGTCGACTCATAAATTGTGGTCAAAACTTTTGCAGTACCACAACATGTGATTGAACTTCCAGATGATGATGAAGAAGTGCCACTGAGGCCTATGGGAAGGAGAGGTAGGAGCTCAGGCAGGAAAGCATCGACCGGCAACATTACTCAAACGACATCAGTGCCCGAACGAGTGGTCCAGCAGACTAGAGATCTCAATCGGGCTTCCATCACTTTTGCTGATCCTGTGTCGACTGAACGCCCATCAACATCGACTGCCCAAGACCCTGCTTCATCTATTCAACCTCATGCCTCAGACCCTCAGGTTGTTGCGACTGTTCTACCGTCTCCGCTGTTCGTCACCCATCACGTTCCGGAGGATCAGGCAAGCGCTGCCAAGGAAGCTATACGTCAAGCATGCCTGATGATGGAGCAGATGAAGACGGTGCAAGAGACCAGACAAGCTGCCTATGAGGCCAGTGCAGCTCTCCAAGCCAACGTCCAGGTTAGTTGATTTCCGACTGACCCTCTAACTTGATGCTTGAGAATTGTTGTTTTCTTATTCGTAAGATGTCTGTTGATGATCGTTTTCACACTTTCAAACCTCATGCACATCTGTTCACCCACTGGGTGCATTCTTTTATTTCACAATCTTCTTCACTTGAGTCGACGTCGAGTGAACTTTCAAATCAGTGGGGGCACGCAGAGTGCACCCACTGGGTGTAGTCGCCGAGACCGTCGTCGAATGTTTGATTCGACGGGGGTCTTAAACCTTTGTTGATAAAAAATCCACTCGGTCTTGAACGGATCCTGTCGAGTGAATTCTTAAACCAGTGGGGGCACACCAAGTGCACCCACTGGGTGTAGTCCCCGAGACCGCGGTCGACTGCGGGCAGTCGACGGTGGTCTGAGACCTAAAGTTTTTTTTAACGACTAGACTGACCAAGTCGAGTACTAGTGGGGGCACACCAAGTGCACCCACTGGGTGTAGTCCCCGAGACTACTGTTGAATGTTTGATTCTGCAGTAGTCTTAAAATTCTTTTCAACACTCGGAAGCAAATAATCTTTGAGTCTGTCCACTGATATATCTTATTCACTGACTTCAGAAATCCTGTGAGCTCATATCCCAATTTGCTGAATTCGAGAGGAAGCGGATCCATCTCAATCTTGACTTGGAGTTGGCCAAGTAGAACTTGCAGAAGGCCAAAGACGAAATAGCTGGTATGGAAGGTAAAAACTTGTCGACTGTGAGATTGGGTTGTCTCTCGAGTCATCTCCTCGTTCTTCTTTCTGAACCGAGTGTTGTTTGTTATATATATATATATATATATATATGTATTTTTAGAGAAAATGAGGCAGGCTCTGGCATAGAAGGACCTTGATCTTGCCGCGGCATAGAAGGAGGCTCAGGGGAAAACAACACTTGCCGACAAGAAGTTGGCTTCAGTTGGGGCGTTAGAGGAAGACAACGCCAAGCTGAAGACTGCTCTTACCGAAGCTAACAAAGAAGTGACCCGTTTGAAGAAGGACAAAGTAGCCTTGAACGACAAGATTGAAGATCTCTCTCGGAAGAGAAATGACCTGGAGGCTTATTTGGGAGGACTCGCCAAGAAGTTATTCCTCATGCTTGAAGGTATTTCCTCCTGGTCGACTACCTTTTCTTAACCTGTTGTTGGTTTCCCCGTTGGTTCTTTGACTCATCATTTTGTTGTGCAGAGTTTTGCCAGAACTTTGAAGAAGAGACTGGACGGATCAAGACGAACTTGGATCCCATCAACTCTCCCATTCAGGATGAAGCCACCATGAACGTGCTCCGACCGGAATCTTGTCTCGCCAGCGTCATGGATTATCTGGCTCGACTGAAGGTGGCGGTTTCTCGAGTCAACACGGTGCTCTGGCCGAAGGAGAGCTTCTAGAATGACCTCAAGTCTCTGATGACTCAACTCAACGAGATTCCTTTCCGAGTGCAAGAATGGAAGAAGTCTTCTGCCCAATGTGGTGCTGATGTGGCTCTGTGCCTGGTCCATGTCCATTGTAAGGAGGCCAAAGAAGAGAAGATGGTGGCGCTCAAAGTCGCCAACACCAAACATCGCCAGTTTTGGTCCATCATGGAGACCTTCATTGAAGTGGCCACTCGCATTGCAGATGGAATCGACTTGGACGAGTTTGTCGAGCAAGCCAGTCCTCCTCCAGAGGAGTGAACAAACTTTAAGACTTAATTCAATTTGCCTCAGAATGCCGAGTGATTTTGTAACTGTTAAAACACCTTCGGGCTGGATGCCCGAGCACTTTTATCTGCGGTTCTGAACCTTGCGAGATTTATCTGAACTTTGTTTCTCTTTGAATATATTTGTCTTCACCTTTGCTGTTTTTGAATCTCTTGACTCTGAGTGGAACTTGATTCTTCAGTCTGAATTGTCGCTGACTCTGTGATGCAGCTCTATCGAGTGAATCATGGACAAGGGCACTTAGTGCCGTCCATGACTGCACTTCGTCATCCTTGCAGATCGGAATGGGGCGGACGTTACACTTGTGTCGCAGCTCCGTCGAGTGGGTCATGGGCAAGAGCACTAGGTGTTGTGCACGACCTGCACCCCATCGTCCTTGCGGATCGGTATGGAGCGGACATTATACTTGTGCCGCGGCTCCGTCGAGTGGGTCATGGGCAAGAGCACTAGGTGCTGTGCACGACCTGCACCTCGTCGTCCTTGCAAATCGGGGTAGTTTTTAACTTAGGCGAGTACGAGACTATAGCTAAGCCCCCGAGTGGGGGGATTGCTCTCCACTCGGTCAGATTTTTTAAACTTGGGCGAGTACGGGACTGCAGCTAAGCCCCCGAGTGGGAGGATTGCTCTCCACTCAGTAGGATGTTTTAAACTTAGGCGAGTACTGGACTGCAGCTAAGCCCCCGAGTGGGAGGATTGCTCTCCACTCGGTAGGATTTTTTAAACTTAGGCGTGTACGGGACTGCAGCTAAGCCCCCGAGTGGGAGGATTGCTCTCCACTCGGTAGGATTTTTTAAACTTAGATGAGTACGGGACTGCAGCTAAGCCCCCGAGTGGGAAGATTGCTCTCCACTCGGTAGGATTTTTAAACTTAGGCGAGTACGGGACTGTAGCTAAGCCCCCGAGTGGGAGGATTGCTCTCCACTCGGTAGGATTTTTTAAACTTAGGCGAGTACGGGACTGCAGCTAAGCCCCCGAGTGGGAGGATTTCTCTCCACTCGGTAGGATTTTTTAAACTTAGGCGAGTACTGGACTGCAGCTAAGCCCCCGAGTGGGAGGATTGCTCTCCACTCGGTAGGATTTTTTAAACTTAGGCGAGTACGGGACTGCAGCTAAGCCCCCGAGTGGGAGGATTGCTCTCCACTCGGTAGGATTTTTTAAACTTAGGCGAGTACGAGACTGCAGCTAAGCCCCCGAGTGGGAGGATTTCTCTTCACTCGGTAGGATTTTTTAAACTTAGGCGAGTACGGGACTGCAGCTAAGCCCCTGAGTGGGAGGATTGCTCTCCACTCGGTAGGATTTTTTAAACTTAGGCGAGTACGGGACTGCAGCTAAGCCCCTGAGTGGGAGGATTGCTCTCCACTAGGTAGGATTTTTTAAACTTAGGCGAGTACGGAACTGCAGCTAAGCCCCTGAGTGGGAGGATTGCTCTCCACTCGGTAGGATTTTTTAAACTTAGGCGAGTACGGGACTGCAGCTAAGCCCCCGAGTGGGAGGATTTCTCTCCACTCGGTAGGATTTTTTGAACTTAGGTGAGTACTGGACTGCAGCTAAGACCCCGAGTGGGAGGATTGCTCTCCACTCGGTAGGATTTTTTAAACTTAGGCGAGTACGGGACTGCAGCTAAGCCCCCGAGTGGGAGGATTGCTCTCCACTCGGTAGGATTTTTTAAACTTAGGCGAGTACGGGACTGCATCTAAGCCCCCGAGTGGGAGGATTGCTCTCCACTCGGTAGGATTTTTTAAACTTAGGCGGGTACGGGACTATAGCTAAGCCCCCAAGTGGGAGGATTGCTCTCCACTCAGTAGGATTTTTTAAACTTAGGCGAGTACGAGACTGCAGCTAAGCCCCCGAGTGGGAGGATTCCTCTCCACTCGGTAGGATTTTTTAAACTTAGGCGAGTACGGGACTGCAGCTAAGCCCCCGAGTGGGAGGATTGCTCTCCACTCGGTAGTATTTTTTTAAACTTAGACGAGTATGGGACTGCAACTAAGCCTCCGAGTGGGAGGATAGCTCTCCAATCGGTAGGATTTTTTAAACTTAGGCGAGTATGGGACTGCAGCTAAGCCTCCGAGTGGGAGGATTGCTCTCCACTCGGTAGGATTTTTTAAACTTAGGCGAGTACGAGACTACAGCTAAGCCCCCGAGTGGGAGGATTGCTCTCCACTCGGTAGGATTTTTAAAACTTAGGCAAATCGGATTCGCGGCTAAGCCACCCACTAGGGGATTTGAACTCACAACTTGACAGGATAGCAATCATTAAGGCACCACAAAAATCTTGTTTTTGATAAGCAAAATGAACGATTCTTATTACAACTCGCCGACCCGAGTGATTAAGTGTTAAAAGGGCAGAGCAGATCCGCGTTCCAAGCGCATGGGTCATCTTTCTTGTGTTCCACATTATAAAGGTGATAAGCTCCGTTGTGGAGCACCTTGGTGATGATGAAGGGACCTTCCCAAGCAGGAGCATGCTTGTGAGGCCGTTGCTGATCCACTCGGAGCACTAGGTCTCCTTCCTGAAATGCTCGACCTCTCACGTTTCTGGCATGGAATCGACGGAGGTCTTGCTGATAAATGGTTGATCGGATCAAAGCCATCTCTCTCTCTCTCTCTCTCTTCTTCCAGGAGGTCAACAGCATCTTGCCGAGCTTGCTCAACTTTAGCTTCTAAGAATAGTTCCACTCAGGGCGCGTTGTGAAGCAAGTCACTTGGCAGCACGGCTTCAGCCCCATAGACCATGAAGAAGGGAGTCCGACCAGTCGACCGGTTTGGCATTGTTCTCAACCCCCAAAGGATAGAAGGAAACTCATCTACCCAAGCGCCTGCTGCATGCTTGAGGTCACGCATCAACCGGGGTTTCAGCCCTTGGAGGGTCAAACCATTTGCTCTCTCTGCCTGTCCATTCGACTGCGGATGCGTGACAGAGGCGTAGTTGACCCGAGTACCCTGGGAGGCGTAGAATGCTCTGAACTCATCAGAATCAAAGTTGGAGCCATTATCCGTGATAATACTGTGAGGGACTCCATATCTGAATGTCAACTCTCTGATGAAACTGATGGCAGTGCATGAGTCGAGATTCTTAATAGGCTTGGCTTCGATCCACTTAGTGAACTTGTCGACTTCTACAAGCAAATGAGTGAAACCACTTCTACCAGTCCTCAGGGGCCCAACCACATCCAACCCCCAAACAGCAAATGGCCAGATGAGTGGAATGGTCTTCAAGGCTGAAGCGGGCTTGTGAGACATGTTGGAGTAGAACTAGCAGCCCTCACACTTGTCGACTATTTCTTTTGCCATTTCATTTGCACGTGGCCAGTAAAAACCTGCTCGGTATGCTTTGGCCACGATTGTCCGAGAGGACGCATGGTGACCACAGGTCCTCGAGTGGATATCATTGAGAATCATTCTACCTTCCTCTGGGGTAATGCATCATTGAGCAACTCCGGTCACACTCTCTCTGTACAGTCGACCACCTATGACAGTGAAGGCTTTGGATCGACAGACGATCTGACGGGCCTCATCCTCATCCTCTAGAAGTTCTTTTCTGAGAATGTATGCAACATATGGCACCGTCCAATCTGGGGTGATAACCAAAACCTCCATGATCAGGTCGACCACGGCTGGAATTTCAACTTCAGTCGAGTTGGTGGAACTTTTCGGTTGCGGGGGCTCTTTCGTGAAAGGATCCTCTTGAGGTGATGGAGTGTGGAGATGTTCCAAAAACACATTGCTGGGAATAGATTCGCGCTTGGAGCCTATCTTCGCCAGATCATCAGCTGCTTGATTCTTGACTCGGGGTATGTGGTGGAGCTCTAACCCCTCGAACTTCTTTTCCAACTTCCTCATTGCATTGCAATAGCCAGTCATAGCTGGGCTCCTGATATCCCATTCCTTCATGACTTGATTGACCACCAAATCTGAGTCGCCATAAACCATCAGGCGGCGGATGCCGAGTGAAATGGCCATACACAACCCGTACAGAAGTGCCTCATATTCAGCCTCATTGTTGGAGGAATCAAAGTGAATTTGGAAAACATAACTGAGTTTGTCGCCTCGTGGGGATACCAGGACCACCCCATCACCAGAACCGTTCAGCATCTTGGACCATCAAAGAACATAGTCTAATGTTCTGAATGAATTTGAGTCAATTGTTGTTTCTCACTCCACTCGGCAAGGAAATCTGCTATTGCTTGGGACTTGATTGCTTTCTTTGCCTCAAACTTGATATCTAACAGAAGGAGTTCAATCGCCCACTTCGCCACTCGACCAGTTGCATCTCTGTTGTTCAGAATTTCTGATAATGGAGCATCGCTGACAACTAAAACCGAGTGATCTGAGAAGTAATGTGCAACTTTCTTTGTCGTCAGGTACATTCCATAAACCAACTTCTGATAATGAGGGTATCTCTGCTTGGACGGGGTTAAGACTTCAGAAATGTAATACACTAGGTGCTGAACTTTCAAGGCTTTGCCTTCTTCTTCCCGCTCGGCCGTGAGCACCGTACTGAAAACTTGTCCAATGGATGCGATATAAAGCAGTAAAGGCTCTTTGCTGATTGGAGCAGCAAGCACCGGCTGGGTGGAAAGTAGGGTTTTGAGCTCTGCAAACACTGCGTCAGCTTCAGGAGTCCACTCGAACTTGTCAGACTTCTTCGTCAGTCGGTAAAGGGGCAACACCTTTTCATCGAGACGAGAAATGAATCGGCTCAATGCGGCCAGGCAACCGGTAAGCTTCTGGACATTATGCACACGCACAGGGCGTTTCATTCAGAGAATTGCACCAACTTTTTCTGGGTTTGCATCGATCCCTCATACAAGAAAACCGAGTAACTTTCCTCTTGGGACTCTGAATGTGAACTTTGATGGATTAATCTTGATATCATACCTTCTTAGAGTGTCAAAGGTTTCGACGAGGTCAGTCAGTAGGTCAGAACCTTTACGTGACTTGACCATGATGTCATCCAAGTATGCTTCCACATTCCGACTGATTTGAATGAGAAGACACTCCTGAATCATGCGCACGAATGTGGCACCAACATTCTTGAGACCAAAGGGCATGGTAACATAGCAAAAGCACCCGAATGGGGTGATAAAAGCTGTTTTTATTTCATTAGGACCATACAGTCGGATCTGATGGTACCCGAAATAAGCGTCTAGAAAGGACAAACGCTCACATCCCACGGTCGTGTCAACAATTTGATCGATGCGGGGAAGAGGGAAATGATCTTTCGGGCGGGCCCGATTGATATGCTTGAAGTCGATGCACATGCGAAGTGAATCGTCCTTTTTGGGGACCATGACAACATTGGCAAGCCACTCGGAGTGGTATATCTCGCGGATGAACTCAGCTGCCAGAAGCCGAGCTACCTCCTCACCAATTGCTTCCCTCTTCTCCACGGCGGACCGACGGAGATGCTCTTTGACAGGTTTTGCTTTCGGGTCGACTCGCAAACGGTGCTCAGCCAGGCCCCTGGGTACACCTGGCATGTTAGAAGGTTTCCATGCAAAGATGTCCCTGTTCTCACGGAGGAACTGGATGAGCGCTTCTTCCTATTTGCTGTCGAGTGTTGTTGAGATACGAGTCGGAGCAGCATTAGGATCGGTCGGGTGAACATGAACTTGTTTCATTTCACCGGATGACTAAAATGAAGATTCTGAAGCGGGCTTCTTGGCACGCAACAAATCACTCAGATCTACGTTCTTCTGGTACTCTTGCATTTCTACTACTGCCATCTGTTCATCGGCAATCTTTGAGCCTTTCTTGAAACATTTCTCCGCTCTCCGCGGATTACCAGTGATCGTAATCACGCCTTTGGGCCCAAGCATCTTCAGCTTGAGGTATACATAACATGGTCGAGCCATGAAGCGAGCATACACAGGTCTGCCCAAAATAGCATGATAAGCACTGTGAAAATCCACAACTTCAAATGTCAACTTTTCCTTGTGATAGTTCTTCGAATCGCCGAAAACCACGTCAAGAGTGATCTGGCCGAGTGAATCAGCTTTTTCCCCAGGAATGACACTGTGGAAGCGCATATTGCTTTCACTGAGCTTGGACATCGGGATGCCCATCTCTCGGAGAGTCTTAGCATATAGAATGTTCAAACCACTTCCACCATCCATGAGGACCTTGGTCAATCGGGTGCCTCCGACGACCGGGTCGAACACCAACGCTTGCCGCCCTGGGGTAGCAACACGTGCTGGGTGATCTGACTGGTCGAATGTAATGGGAGTCTTTGACCACTTCAAATATGTTGGCGTTGCCAGAGCTACCATGTTCATTTCTCTGTTAATGACTTTCAATCGACTCTTGCTCTCAACATCAGCGAAAATCACCAAAGTGGAGTTGATGTTGGGGAAATCATCATCTTCCTCTTTGTCTGCGTCCTTACCAGTCTCTTTCTCTTTCTCCTTGGACTGGCCTTCTTGGAATTGCTGGATAAATCAGATTTCCCTCTTCATCCACTTTTTTGTGCATATGACATGACAGATCTAACACACCATTTCCTGCCGAATCTTTCACCTTTTTAGGGACCCATGGCCCTTTAGGTTTTCCCTTGAATTTTCCTCGAGTCACTGCTGCGGCTTCACCAGGAGCGGTGGGTTCGGCCTTGCGCTTCTGTTTCCGATTGGAATTACCTCCTCCTCCATCTTGTGCGACTGGTTTGCTCTTGCCACTACGGAGTCGGTCTTCTTATTCACCGTTAGCGTACCGAGTGGCTATTTCCATCATTCGGGTCACAGTCATATCTCCCGTCCAACCGAATTTCATGTTCAGCTCTCGGTACCGAACGCCCTCCTTGAAGGCGCAGACTGCTTGGTATGGTGACACTTTTTCCACTGTGTGATGCAAAGTGGTCCACCTGTGGATATAATCCCTCGATGTCTCATTTGGCTTCGGAACACAATGCTGCAACTCTGTCAGCCCTGCAGGCCGCTTGCAAGTGCCTTCAAATGTTCTAACAAACACTTGGGCCAACTCTTCCCAACTGAATATGCTGCTAGGAGCCAACTGATTCAACCAAGCTCTGGCTGACCCTTCCAACATCAAAGGAAGGTGTTTCATGGCTACCTCATCATTACCACGGCGAATCTGCACAGCCACTTGGTAATCCTCTAACAAAGTGTCAGGTTTGGATTCCAAGTGGGAAGGATCTCTGCAGCTCTGATGGCACTGCTGAAACACTCAGGCCTTGTACATTGGAAGGTGCTTAGAGAGATGCTTAGAAAAATAAACCGAGTTTTTTTTGAAGCACCGGTGCCTATTTCTACAGAAGAGACGCTTAGTTAAGCGTCTATCCTGTACAAATAAGCACCAGTGCTTAAGAAAAGTCTGGTTTATTTCTCTAAGCACCTCTCCTAAACACCTCCCATTGTACAAGGCCTCAGGCCTTGATACATGCACTCGACTGCTCGCTGGTCGATCTCTGTCTTGTCCTTCTCTATGAACTCTATTCTGGTCGACCAAACCTTGTACCAAAATTGATCTTGCATCAAATCCAGGTTCTCTGGGGTCGAATAGATGCCTTCACTCGTCACCATACAAACGCTTGTCGTCGGGTCACCGCGGTGCATACGACCCGCCTTGCGGAGGAGGCGCTGACACTCGACGGCGGTCCTCACGGCTGACCCGATGATCATATTGCTCATAATTCCGACCCATGAACTGCTCTTGACGGTGTCCACGACCCTCACACCGCGGAGGCAATCTTGGGCTGTGAACCGACTGGACAGTGTCCGCAACCACAGATCTGCTATGGATCTTATTGCGCGACTGGGAAACTGCTGTGTTCTACCCTCCCGCTGCACGGAGCAGCGCTCTAATCTACATCAAACCCCTTCCAGCCTCTGATTGGGATGGCTGGATTGACTCTGCTATGCAGGCTGCAGCAGTAAGATTCTGAATTGGGGTGTGCTATACCTGATGCTTGGGGGAAACAATTGCCTCTATCATCGACTGGATTCAGGGACCAGCCATCGGGCGCGGTCATCGAGTGAACGCTGGATATTCTCCAGTCGTGCACGCTCAGCCAAAGTGGCCACGCGCGTAGTCTCCAAGGCCCGAGCCTTGGAGGTTTCCCCAATGATGGGAGTGTGGAGTGCCTCCGAATTGCGATGATGCAGCTCCTCTCGCCGCTGTGAAGTAAGGGCTTGAGGATGATATTCTTCGTGAACATGTGATGGATCACCGCCGCCATCGCCGCCGTCGCTGCGGCAGAAACCAGGCGGGCTGCACGGCGTGTCAACTGATAACCCACAAGTATAGGGGATCGCAACAGTTTTCAATAAGTAAGAGTGTCGAACCCAACGAGGAGCTAAAGGTAGAACAAATATTCCCTCAAGTTCTATCGACCACCGATACAACTCTACGCACGCTTGACTTTCGCTTTACCTAGAAAAAGTATGAAACTAGAAGTACTTTGTAGGTGTTGTTGGATATGTTTGCAAGATAATAAAGAGTACGTAAATAAAAAGTAGGGGCTTTTTAGATAAAGAAACAAGAAAGTAAATATAGCGAGTGTGGAAAAATGGTGGTAGGAGTTGTGAAATTGCCCCTAAGCAATTGACTACTTTACTAGACCGATAGCAACTATTATGTGGGAGAGGCCACTGCTAGCATGGCATCCGTGACTTGGAATTCTATGCACTTATGGTTGGAACTATAAGCAAGCATTCGCAACTACTAATGTTCATTAAGGTAAAACCCAACCATAGCATTAAGATATTTTGGCCCCCCTTCAATCCCGTATGCATCAATTTCTATGCTAGGTTGAAGCTTCTATCACTCTTGCCCTCCAATACATAGTCCTATCAACATACAACTAACCCTAGGGTGTGATCCACGCGCGCAATCATATGATGGGCACCAAAGGACAGCAAGATAACCACAAGCAAATTAAATCAATCATAGCAATTCATCAACCACCGATAGGACAACGAAAATCTACTTAGACATCATAGGATGGCAACACATCATTGGATAATAATATGAAGCATAAAGCACCATGTTCAAGTAGAGGGTACAGCGGGTTGCGGAGAGTGGACCGCTGTAGATAGAGGGGGGAAGGTGATGGAGATGTTGGTGAAGATGGCGGAGGTGTTGTTGTAGATCACGGAGATGATGATGGCCCCCGGCGGCGTTCCGGCGCCACTGAAAGCGAGGGGGAGAGAGCCCCCCTCCTTCTTCTTATTCCTTGACCTTCTCCCTAGATGGGAGAAGGGTTTCCCCTCTGGTCCATGGTCTCCATGGCGTGGGAGGGGTGAGAGCCCCTCCGAGATTGGATCTGTCTCTCTGTCTCTCTGTTTTTGCATTCTCTGATTCTTCCTTTTCACCGTTTCTTATATTCCCGGAGATCCATAACTCTGATTGGGCTAAAATTTTAACACGATCTCTATCCGGGTATTAGCTTTCTTGCTACGAAAGAAGGGCATCAACCGCCTTATGGGTGGCCCACGAGGGTCAGGGGCGCGCCCAGGGGGCAGGCGCGCCACCTGCCTCGTGGCCACCTCGGGCACCGTCTCGCGTGGATTTTTCTTCCCAAAAATCATATATATTCCAAAAAACATGCAACAAACAGGAACTGGCACTGGGCACTGGATCAATATGTTAGTCCTAAAATAGTATAAAAAGTTGCCAAAAGTATATGAAAGTTGTAGAATATTGGCATGGAACAATCAAAAATTATAGATACGACGGAGAAGTATCAGCATCCCCAAGCTTAATTCCTGCTCGTCCTCGAGTAGGTAAATGATAAAAAGATAATTTTTGATGTGGAATGCTACCTAGCATAATCTTGATCATGTAATCTAATCATGGCATGAATATTAAGATACGAGTGATTCAAAGCAATAGTCTATCATTTGACATAAAAACAATAATACTTCAAGCCTACCAATAAAGCAAGCATGTCTTTTCAAAATAACATGGCCAAAGAAAGTTATCCCTACAAAATCATATAGTCTGGCTATGCTCCATCATCACCACACAAAATATTCACATCATGCACAACCCTGATGACAAGCCAAGCAATTGTTTCATACTTTTGACGTTCTCAAACCTTTTCAACTTTCACGCAATACATGAGCGTGAGCCATGGACATAGCACTATAGGTGGAATAGAATATGATGGTGGAGAAGACAAAAAGGAGAAGATAGTCTCACATCAACTAGGTGTATCAACGGGCGATGTAGATGCCCATCAATAGATATCAATGTGAGTGAGTAGGGATTGCCATGCAACGGATGCACTAGAGCTATAAGTGTAAGAAAGCTCCAACTGATACTAAGTGGGTGTGCATCCAACTTGCTTGCTCATGAAGACCTCGGGCATTTGAGGAAGCCTATCATCGGAATATGCAAGCCAAGTTCTATAATGAAAATTCCCACTAGTATATGAAAGTGATAACTCAAGAGACTCTCTATATGAAGAACATGGTGCTACTTTGAAGCACAAGTGTCGTAAAAGGATAGTAACATTGCCCCTTCTCTCTTTTTCTCTCATTTTTTTATTTTTATTTTTTTGGTGGGCTTCTTTGGCCTTTTTTTATTTGGGCTTCTTTGGCCTCTTTTATTTATTTTTAAAGTCCAGAGTCTCATCCCGATTTGTGGGGGAATCATAGTCTCCATCATCCTTTCCTCACTGGGGCAATGCTCTAATAATGATGATCATCACACTTTTATTTACTTACAACTCAATATTACAACTCGATATCTAGAACAAAGATATGACTATATGAATGCCTCCGGCGGTGTACCGGGATGTGAAATGATCTAACGTAGCAATGACATCAAAAAACGGATAAACCATGAAAACATCATGCTAGCTATCTTACAATCATGCAAAGCAATATGACAATGAATGCTCAAGTCATGTATATGATGATGATGGAAGTTGCATGGCAATATATCTCGGAATGGCTATGGAAATGCCATGATAGGTAGGTATGGTGGCTGTTTTGAGGAAGATATATGGTGGGTTTATGGTACCGGTGAAAGTTGCAAGGTACTAGAGAGGCTAGCAATGGTGGAAGGGTGAGAGTGCGTATAATCCATGGACTCAACATTAGTCATAAAGAACTCACATACTTATTGCAAAAATCTATTAGTCATCGAAACAAAGTACTACGCGCATGCTCCTAGGGGGATATATTGGTAGGAAAAGACCATCGCTCGTCCCCGACCACCACTCATAAGGAAGACAATCAATAAATAAATCATGCTCCGACTTCGTTACATAACGGTTCACCATACGTGCATGCTACAGGAATCACAAACCTCAACACAAGTATTTCTACTAATCCATAACTACCCACTAGCATGACTCTAATATCACCATCTTTATATCGCAAAACTATTGCAACGAATCAAACATATCATATTCAGTGATATACAAGTTTTATGTAGGATTTTATGACTAGCAATGTAAATGACCAATTCCTGTCATATCTCTAAATAGATATAAGTGAAGCAAGAGAGTTTAATTATTTCTACAAAAGATATGCCCACGCTCTAACAAATATAAGTGAAGCAAAAGAGCATTCTACAAATGGCGGTTTTCTATGTAAAGAGAAACAGGCAATCCAAACTTCAAATGATATAAGTGAAGCACATGAAGCATTCTATAAAGCCATACTCAAAAGATTTAAGTGAAGTGCAATGAGCATTCTATAAATCAACCAAGGACTATCTCATACCAGCATGGTGCATAAAAGGAAAATGAAAACTAAATGCAAAAGACCCTCCAAAGATTGCACATATCGCATGAACAAAACGAATCCGAAAACATACCGATACTTGTTGAAGAAAGAGGGGATGCCTTCCTGGGCATCCCCAAGCTTAGATGCTTGAGTCTCCTTGAATATTTACTTGGGCTGCCTCGGGCATCCCCAAGCTTGAGCTCTTGCCTCTCTTCCTTCTTCTCACATCGAGACCTTCTCGATCATCGAACACTTCATCCACACAAAACTTCAACAGAAAACTCGGTAAGATCTGTTAGTATAATAAAGCAAATTAGTACTCTAAGTACTGTTGCAAACCAATTCATATTTTGTTTTTTCATTGTGTCTACTGTAATATAACTTTTTCATGGCTTAATCCAGTGATATGAATCGATAGTTTCATCAAAACAAGCAAACTATGCATCAAAAACAGAATCTGTCTAAAACAGAACAGTCTGTAATAATCTGAACATTCACCATACTTATGATACCTGAAAAATTCTACCAAAATTAGGAAAAATAAACAATTTGTATAGGAAGACAGTGCAAAAAGAATCAGAACCTTTTGACGTTCCAGCAAAAAATGTATGATCACGCACTACAGCCAAAGTTTCTGTCCTGCACCGTACAAACCATCAAGCAAATGTAAACATCCTAAAGGCAAAACTTGGCACATTATTTTTATAATACAATGGAATTGTACAAGGGGATAATTATTTTCATTGAAAATTTTCTGTAATCAATATTCACAAAGTTTCCGTGAGCATGAACAAAGTTCAAGGCTAGCTCCCACTTCAACAATGCTTGTCTCTTTCACTTTCACTTTCCTTTTTGAAAAAGTTTTGGGTTCCCCTCTTTATTTTTGTTGTTTTTAAACTATATGAAAGCACTCAACAGAAATAAATGACTCTCTAAAACTTCCGGGTTGTCTCCCTGGCAGCGCTTTCTTTAAAGCCATTAAGCTAGGCATATAGTGCTCAAGTAATGGATCCACCCGGATCCCAAGGTATATCAAAGCCAATTTTAATTAACAATGATTTTTAATTTAGTGGTGAGCAAAAAGTAACATATATCATGCAACAATGAAGTCTAACTCTCTTCCTATGCATCGGCATGTCATAAAAGAACAATTCATGCACACAAAGTAAAGGCCAATGCATAGTATAAATAGTTTCTTGCAATTTTATCATATTGGAAACATAGAGAGGTGGAGATATAGTTCCTCTCTCATAATAATTGCAAGTAGGAGCAGTAAGCACATGCATATTATATTCATCAAAATCATCATGTGCAACGGTAAAAGGCAACCCATCAGTATATTCCTTAATAAGAGCAAACTTCTCTGATATAGTGTAGTTTGGAGAATTCAAAAAGATAATAGGACTATCATGTGTGGGTGCAATAGAAACAATTTCATGTTTAACATAAGGAACTATAGCAAGTTCATCACCATAAGCATAATTCATATTGGCATCTTGGCCACAAGCATAGCAGGCATCATCAAATAGGGATATTTCAAAAGAATCAACGGGATCATAAACAATCATCATAGCAATCATCCTCCGGTAAGCATGAAGGGAAATTAAAATGAGTTGAAGAGTTACTATCATTAGAAGCTGGGCATGGGTAGCTAATCCGCTCTTCCTCCTTTTGTTCTTCACACTCCTCCTCATCTTTTTCATCCAATGAGCTCACAGTTTCATCAATTTCTTCTTCCATAGACTCCTGCAAAATATTAGTCTCTTCTTGGACAGCGGAGACTTTCTCAATAAGCACATTAATATAGGAATTATATTCATAATTATCATAGCAATATTTTAAGATAGCTAAATTCTCAGGCCTATAAACATCATCATCATAAGCTTCATGCTTTTCAAACAAAGATTCAATTCCATAAGCACCCTTAAAAGCAACAAATTCTTCTATTTGTTCCACATCATAGTAATCATATATACCATTAGCATAAGAAGCTAAGGTTTCATTATCATTACATTCACATGAAAAGGGAAGGTGTGGAGCCTTCACCTTAGAGCAACAAGTATAATCATATCTCAAGCATAGTTGCCTAGCATACCAATTCAATATATGAATTTGATCCCATAATAGTTTCCCTTTTTGTGTCAAGCGGTAATCCCTAAAGTATTAACGTTGATCCAACATTACTCCCATTACATAATTGAATGGGGTTTCTCAGGATTATTAAAGTAGTACATAATATTTTTCACATAACCAACATCGAAGGTTTTAGGAGGTTTCCCATCTCCATGAATAGCAAGTACACCTAATATTTTTGGTATTTCGTGTTCCATATCCATAACTAAAAATAGAGAACAACTAAGAACAACAAATAAATATTACTTAGTGATAAAGCAAACAAGAAAACATGAGAATATTCACCCCACGCTATTGCTCCCCGGCAACGGCGCTAGAAAAAGGTCTTGATAACCCACAAGTATAGGGGATCGCAACAATTTTCGATAAGTAAGAGTGTCGAACCCAACGAGGAGCTAAAGGTAGAACAAATATTCCCTCAAGTTCTATCGACCACCGATACAACTCTACGCACGCTTGACGTTCGCTTTACCTAGAACAAGTATGAACCTAGAAGTACTTTGTAGGTGTTGTTGGATAGGTTTGCAAGATAATAAAGAGTAAGTAAATAAAAAGTAGGGGCTGTTTAGATAAAGAAACAATAAAGTAAATATAGCGAGTGTGGAAAAGTGGTGGTAGGAGTTGTAAAATTTCCCCTAAGAAATTGACTACTTTACTAGACCGATATCAACTATTATGTGGGAGAGGCCACTGCTAGCATGTCATCCGTGACTTGGAATTCTATGCACTTATGATTGGAACTATTAGCAAGCATCCGCAACTACTAATGTTCATTAAGGTAAAACCCAACCATAGCATTAAGATATATTGGTCCCCCTTCTATCCCGTATGCATCAATTTCTATGCTAGATTGAAGCTTCTGTCACTCTTGCCCTCCAATACATAGTCCTATCAACATACAACTAACCCTAGGGTGTGATCCACACACGCAATCATATGATGGGCACCAAAGGACAACAACATAACCACAAGCAATTAAATCAATCATAGCAATTCATCAACCATCGATAGGACAACGAAAATCTACTCAGACATCATAGGATGGCATCACATCATTGGATAATAATATGAAGCATAAAGCACCATGTTCAAGTAGAGGGTACAACGGGTTGCGGGAGAGTGGACCGATGTAGATAGAGGGGGGAAGGTGATGGAGATGTTGGTGAAGATGGCGGAGGTGTTGGTGTAGATCACGGTGATGATGATGGCCCCCGGCGGCGTTCCGGTGCCACTGGAAGCGAGGGGGAGAGATCCCCCCTCCTTCTTCTTCTTCCTTGACCTTCTCCCTAGATGGGATAAGGGTTTCCCCTCTAGTCCATGGTCTCCATGGCGTGGGAGGGGCGAGAGCCCCTCTGAGATTGGATCTGTCTTTTTGTCTCTCTCTATTTCTGTGTTCTCTGATTCTTCCCTTTCACCGTTTCTTGTATTCCCGGAGATCCGTAACTCCAATTGGGCTGAAATTTTAACACGACTCTATCCGGATATTAGCTTTCTTGTGGCGAAAGAAGGGCATCAACCGCCTTACGGGTGGCCCATGAGGGTCAGGGGCGCGCCCCCTGCCTCGTGGCCACCTCGGGTACCGTCTCGCGTGGATTTTTCATCCCAAAAATCATATATATTCCAAAAAAATCTCCGTCGGTTTTTATCCTATTTGGACTCCATTTGATATGGATATTCTGCGAAACAAAAAACATGCAACAAACAGGAACTGGCACTGGGCACTGGATCAATATGTTACTCCCAAAAATAGTATAAAAAGTTGCCAAAAGTATATGAAAGTTGTAGAATATTGGCATGGAACAATCAAAAATTATAGATACGATGGAGACGTATCATCAACCATCAGGACTTCTGCCGCAGTGTCGCCGCTATCACACTCAGACAGGGTCTCGACAGAGCCACTCGACAGGTCGAACAGCCCGTAGAGAGATTCGTCGGGCTCGATTATCATGACTTGAGGGGTGGCCGACCGGCGAGCCGCCACATGCTTGATCCACCGCTGAAGCCGCGATTTACCGGATCGCTTGCGGCGTCGAGTAGCGAAGAGCGAAGATGTTGCAGGAACCGACCGATACTGGGTCGATGGCTGCCACACAAGGATGTCGCGGGCGCACACCCGAAAGTGGGTTGCTCCACGGACGGGGAGCGCCTTGACATTGAGGGGAGCTTCTTGAAGCCAAGCGAAGTCGTCGGTGATGAAAACGAGCTTGCCGAGACGGATCTCGCGGCCCTCAGCCAAACCTCCACCAGAAACCATGGTGATGGGAATTGGAAAAATCGCAACCTCACCAGAAGTCGCTAAGACACCTGCCCCATGGTGGGTGCCAACTGTCGTGGTTCTAAGTCTGATAGTGGATGAGGGGGTATGTAAGAGGAGGCAAGATCCTAGCTACGATGAGGTTGTGCATGCAAGATTTACGAGTTCAAGCCCTTCGCGGTGGAAGTAATAGCCCTACGTCTCGGTGCCCTGAGGCGGTCGACTGGATTATGCGTGAAATTACAGGGGTGTGAACCCTTGTACCTGAGGAGGGGGCTGGCTTATATAGAGTGCGCCAGACCCCTCCCGCCCTCAGTTATACATGATTTAATGTACATAAAGGTGAAGCATTTCTGGTAAAGCCAGCAATAAGTCATATAAATGATCATTAACACTACGGAGTGAACGCCTGACCGTTGCCACCCTCAGTGACTTTAGGTCTTCTATCTTCCGAGTGGTTTCTTGTATGGTCGAATGGTGATATATTGGTTGAATGGAATTGGGTTATCCGAGTGGAGTTGCTGGTAGAGTGTATTGCACTCTGAGGAGATTCCAGTCGGTGGGTATTAATGTGCCTTGGATGTTGTTGATCTTTGAGTAGTGTCCTTGGGGAGGGTGTCTAGGTCAGGCCTATTACCCTACCCTAGGTACATGTCATCGTCAATACCTACACCAACTAGAGAGGAAGCTAATGATAATGATCATGAAACTTCAGATCAAGTTACTACCGAACCTCGTAGGTCAACCAGAGCACGTTCCGCACCTGAGTAGTACGGTAATCCTATTCTGGAAGTCATGTTACTAGACCACGACGAACCTATGAACTATGAGGAAGCGATGAGGAGCCCAGATTCCGCAAAATGGCTTGAGGCCATGAATTCTGAGAAAGGATCCATGTATGAGAACAAAATATGGACTATGGTTGACTTGCCCGATGATCGGCAAGCCATAGAGAATAAATGGATCTTCAAGAAGAAAACTGACGCTGATGGTAATGTTACGGTCTACAAAGCTCGACTTGTTGCGAAAGGTTTTCGACAAGTTCAAGGAGTTGACTACAATGAGACTTTCTCACCCGTAGCGATGTTTAAGTATGTCTGAATCATGTTAGCAGTTACCGCATTTTATGATTATGAAATCTGGCAAATGGACATCAAAACTGCATTCCTTAATGGATTTCTCAAAGAAGAGTTGTATATTATGCAACCAGAAGGTTTTGTTGATCCTAAAGGTGCTAACAAAGTGTGCAAGCTCCAGCGATCCATTTATGGACTGGTGCAAGCATCTCAAAGTTGGAATACACGCTTTGATAGTGTGATCAAAGAATATGGTTTTATACAGACTTTCGGAGAAGCCTGTATTTACAAGAAAGTGAGTGGGAGCTCTGTAGCATTTCTAATATTATATGTGGATGACATATTGTTGATTCGAAATGATATAGAATTTCTGGATAGCATAAAAAGGATACTTGAATAAGAGTTTTTCAATGAAAGACCTCAGTGAAACTGCTTATATATTGGTCATCAAGATCTGTAGAGATAGATCAAGACGCTTAATTGGACTTTCACAAAGCACATACCTTGATAAAGTTTTGAAGAAGGTCAAAATAGATCAGTCAAAGAAAGGGTTCTTTCCTATGTTACAAGGTGTGAAGTTGAGTCAGACTCAATGCCCGAGCACTGTAGAAGATAGAGAGAAAATGTAAGTCATTCCCTATGTCTCAGCCATAGGATCTATCATGTATGCTATGCTGTGTACGATACCTGATGTTTGCCTTGCTATAAGTCTAGCAGGGAGGTACCAAAGTAATCCAGGAGTGGATCACTGGATAATGGTCAAGGACATCCTAAAGTACCTGAAAAGGACTAAGGATATGTTTCTTGTTTATGGAGGTGACAAAGAGCTTGTCGTAAATGGTTAAGTCGAAGCTAGCTTTGACACTGATCCGGATGACTCTAAGTCACAAACCGGATACGTATTTATATTGAATGGTGGAGTTGTTAGTTGGTGCAGTTCCAAGCAAAGCGTTGTGGCGGGATCTACGTGTGGAGCAGAGTACATAGCCGCTTCAAAAGCAGCGAATGAAGGAGTTCATATCCGATCTAGATGTAATACCTAGTACATCGGGTCCAATGAAAATCTTTTGTGACAATACTGGAGCAATTGACTTGGTGAAGGAATCCAGATTTCACAAAAGAACCAAACACATCAAGAGACGCTTCAACTCCATCTGTGATCAAGTAAAGGAGGGAGACATGGAGATTTTTGAAATACATATGGATCTGAATGTGGCAGACCCGTTGACTAAGCCTCTTCCACGAGCAAAACATGATTAGCACCAAGACTCCATGGGTGTTAGAATCATTACAATGTAATCTAGATTTTTGACTCTAGTGCAATTGGGAGACTGAAGGAAATATTCCCTAGAGGCAATAATAAAGTTGTTATTTATATTTCCTTATATCATAATAAATGTTTATTATTCATGCTAGAATTGTATTAACCAGAAACTTGATACATGTGTGGATACATAGACAAAACACGGTGTCCCTAGTAAGCCTCTACTAGACTAGCTCGTTAATCAAAGATGGTTAAGTTTCCTAACCATAGACATGTGTTTTCATTTAATGAATGGGATCACATCATTAGGAGAATGATGTGATGGACAAGACCCATCCGTTAGCTTAGCATAATGATCGTTAAGTTTTATTGCTATTGCTTTCTTCATGTCAAATACATATTCCTTCGACTATGAGATTATGCAACTCCCGAATACCAGAGGAATGCCTTGTGTGCTATCAAACATCACAACATAACTGGGTGATCATAAATATGTTGTACAGGTATCTCCGAAGGTGTTTGTTGGGTTGGCATAGATCGTCATTAGGATTTGTCACTCCGAGTATCAGAGAGGTATCCCTCGACCCTCTCGGTAATGCACATCATGATAAGCCTTGCAAGAAATGTGACTAATAATTTAGTTGCGGGATGATGCATTACGGAACAAGTAAAGAGACTTGCCGGTAATGAGATTGAACTAGGTATGAAGATACCGACGATCGAATCTCGGGCAAGTAACATACCGATGACAAAGGGAATAATGTATGTTGTCATTACGGTATGACCGATAAAGATCTTCATAGAATATTTGGGAACCAATATGTGCATCTAGGTTCCGTTGTTGGTTATTTAATGGAGAGGTGTCTCGGTCATGTCTACATGGTTCTCGAACCCGTAGGGTTTGCACGCTTAACGTTTGATGACGATTTTGTATTATATGAGTTATGTGATTTGGTGACCGAATGTTCTTAGGAGTCCCGAATGAGATCACGAACATGATGAGGAGTCTTGAAATGGTCGAGAGGTAAAGATTCATATATAGGACGATGATATTCGGACACAGGAAGTGTTTTGGGGCATACTGGGTACATATCGGAGTACCGGGGGGTTATCGGAACCCCCCGGGGGAATAATGGGCCTTATGGGCCATAGGAGGAAAGCACACCAGCCCACAAGGGGTTGTGCGACCCCCCCCTAAGGAAGGAGGCCGAATAGGAGAAGGAGGTTGATGTCTACTACACAACCTTCTTCTTGTAGACGTTGTTGGGCCTCCAAGTGCAGATGTTTGTAGGACAGTAGCAAATTTTCCTCAAGTGGATGACCTAAGGTTTTATCAATCCGTGGGAGGCGTAGGATGAAGATGGTCTCTCTCAAGGAACCCTGCAACCAAATAACAAAGAGTCTCTTGTGTCCCCAACACACCCAATACAATGGTAAATTGTATAGGTGCACTAGTTCGGCGAAGAGATGGTGATACAAGTGCGATATGGATACTAGATAATGGTTTTCGTAATCTGAAAATATAAAAACAGCAAGGTAACTAATGATAAAAGTGAGCACAAACGGTATTGCAATGCTAGTAAACAAGGCCTAGGGTTCATACTTTCACTAGTGCAAGTTCTCTCAACAATAATAACATAGTTGGATCATATAACAATCCCTCAACAAGCAACAAAGAGTCACTCCAAAGTCACTAATAGTGGGGAACTGTAACATCCCTAGCCTTGCCATGCACTAGGCTAGCATTTGTGTGTTGCATCATGTTTAAATTTTTATAAAGCTGAAATGGGGATCGATCAAACCCTAGCACCAGAAAGAATTCAAATAGGTTTAAATAAAATCTTTTTCAAAGAACCCGAAATGTCATTTAAAATGTTCATGATTTATGATAAAGGTGAAAACCTCTGCCAAAAATGATGAGCATATTCTTGGACATTTATGGATTTTGAATTAAATCATAAGTATTTGAATTTGGACATTTAAATGCTATAAAATATTTTAAATGTCCAAATAATCTTGAAAGCATTTGTGGGCTATTGGAAATAGTTTCAGAAGTGCCCACTATTATTTTCAGGATTTTACAAAATGAATTAGTATGTTTGCTAATTCAAAATAGAGAAATAAAAATAGAAAACAGAATTAAACAAGAGAGAGAGAAGTGCTTACCTGTAGCCCACCTGGCACAGCCACTTGGCCAGCCCAGCTGGCGGCCCAGCCCACCACCGCCTCCTCCCCTGTCGCCTTCCTCCTCTGCCAGGAGGACGGGCGCGTGCCCGACGCGCACGCACCGCCGTGCGGCCACCTCCTGCCTGCCTGCTCGCTGCTGGAGACAGCCCTGAGTGCCACGCACTCCCCCTCGACCGCCCCGTACCCCTCTCACTCTCCCGTGCCCATTCCCCTCCTCTCCCTCGCTCTTTCGCGTGACGCCCGAGGACCACCGTCGCCGCCGTTCGCCTTTGCCGCGGCCACCAGCATCCTCATGCCAAGCCAGCTAGCCCATGAGCTCCTCCTAATCTGCCTCTTCCTCCTCGACGATTCTCTCGGCCTCGGACGCGCTCCTTCATCGTCACCATTGCCATTTCCGTCGCCGGCCACCGAAGCTCATCGCCGTCGATTCGGGAGCTACCGGACGTCCCTGACCCCGCCCTCGCGCTCGTTGGACTCGCTGTGAGCACCTGCATCTAACCCCCTAACCCCGCTGCTTCTTGCTCGTCGTAGCCGTCGCCCCTTGATGCCGTAGCACGCCGCCGGCCGAGCTCACCGCCAACGCAGCTCTGGTGACCATTTGGTCAGCCCGGCGACTCCAACACGCTCGTAGCACCCCGTAGAGCAGCCCCAGCGCGTCAGTTGGCTCGCTTGCGAGCTGCAACACCGAACCCGCAACTCACCCGAGCCCCGCCGCCGCTTGACCTCGTCGCCGGCGCTTCTCCGGCCACTCCCCGGCCGCGCCACCACCACGGTTGGATGCGCACGAGCGTCCGCATCCCATAGCTGTGCTCCGCGTGTCAAAGGGTGCCCTGTAGGTGCAACCCGCACCTGCACCGCCGCGTTTGGCCTCGCCGGCGGCTAAACGCCGGCGGGTTGACCGCTTTGACCGGTAGGGTTGACCCCGCTGGCCCGGGGAGACCCCGGTTTGACCTCCCCTGGGTCCTGACGTGTGGGCCTAGGCCCCTGTTTAATTACTGTTAGTTTAATTAGTGATTAATTAACTTAGTTAACCCATTGACTCGCTGACATGTGGGCCCAGCCCTGCTGAAATTTTAGTTAGCGTTAGCTTAGGGCTAATTAACTCAGTCAATTAGCTGAGTCACTGACCTACGGGTCCCAAAGGTCAGGTTTGACCTGGACCACGCCCGTTGACCGCTGACATCACAGTGATGTCATGCTGACGCAATAACTCTTTTCTGGATTTATTCTTTTACAGGAAATTCCAAAAAATTGCCTAAACTTTTAAAAATCATAGAAAATCAACCGTAACTCCAAATGAAAAGATTTATATATGAAAAATGATCAGAAAAACCCAATCTATCCATTTATGCTACTTTCATGCATGATGAACCAACTTATACCCACTGTATAAGTGAAAACATGATAATGGCATTTTAAATGCTAAATATGGAGCTTGCATATGAACCCTTGGTCGATATGGACTTCATTTAAATTGTTGCTAGATGCATTAGTGAAAATCATAACATTATTGTCATGTCACATTCATGCATCATATTGTTGCATTGAATTGATTGTGTCCTTCCCCGTTTGCCGGTAACCGTCCCCTCTCAGACGACGATGTTTCCGACGACGTGATCGATGACACCGATGAAGAACTATATTATCTTCAGAAGTGCTAGGCAAGCAAAACCCCCTTGTCCATTCCGATACAAGCCCACTCTCTCGCTCCTGCTCTCTTTTACTGCATTAGGACAACAACGGTTCAATTGTTACAATGTGCGATAGCTGAACCCCTTTCCCCTGCATGACCTGTCATTGCCATAGTAAATAGATGAAACCCCCTAGCATGAGTAGGAGTTGTTTGAGCCCTGATGTGCCTACTCATTCATGTTTGTTTGTCATGCCTGCTACTGGTTAGAGTTGAGTCAGGTCTGATTCATCGGGGATGAATTGGAATGTGGTGAACATGTCCTACCGTTGAGAGCTAAGTGTGTGAACACGATTTGGTAAAGGTAGCGGTGAGAGGCCATGTAGGAGTACATGGTGGGTTGTCTCATTGCAGCCGTCCTCAGGAACTGAGTTCTGTGTTTGTGATCCATGAACACTTACTACCACACATTGGGTTCCGGTAACTCGACCCCTCTCGACTTATTAATCCATTCGATCTTTGTCCAGGAGTTGCAACTAGTTTCTGGTGTTTGTAGGTAGTGTTAGTAGTCTACCAAGTGGCACCCGGTACAGGTGGGCTTGGGACAGACTAGGCACAGTGGCCCGGTGTACCAAGTGGCACCCGGATGGTGGGCTTGGGAACCCTGTACACATCGTTTGGGGCCGTGAGCGACACCCCGGTCGGATCTCCTTGCGGATGGAACCCGAATAGGTGATAAACCTGGACTAGAGACTTGTGTGGTTAGTCAGGTCGTGGCCGACTCCCTCGCCAGGCTTCCGCTTGAAGGTTGCCGAGGTACATGACGTGTACATGGTGGTAAGTGGCGAAAGCGTGTGTGAAGAAGTACACCCCTGCAGGGTTATCATTATCTATTCGAATAGCCGGATTCCTCGGATATGGAAACTTGGACCCCTTGTACAGTTCATAGACAAGTGAAAGTGGATACTCTAAAATGCGCAAGATAAGCGTGAGTGCTATGGATGGCCTTCTCGTAGGGAGATGGGAGCGGATCCGTAGTGGTGTATTGATATGGTGAATATGTGGACTCGTGTGCGTCACCTCAAAAGAGTTACTTGCAGTCATAGTTCAGGTTAGCCACCAAGTCAAAGCTGGCTTGCTGCAATTAAACTCCACCACCCCCTTTATTGATACCGATGCATATGTAGATAGTTCTGATGTAAGTCTTGCTGGGTACATTTGTACTCACGTTTGCCTATTTTATGTTTTGCAGAGAGACGTCAGTCTCGCTAGTAGTTCTGTGTGGACTTCGACGTTTAGCTTGATACCTCAGCTACGATCTTGTGCCCTCGGCAGGATCTAGTAGATAGTCACGCTTCTCAGCCTTTTTCATTTGTAGTTGTCTGTACTCAGACATGTTAAGCTTATGCTTGTGCTTTGACTTGTATGCTCTGAATGTTGGGTCATGAGACCCATGTTTGTAATATCTGGCTCTTCGTAGCCTAATGAATAAATACTTGAGTCGTAGAGTCTTGTTGTGATGCCATGTTGTATTTACACATATCGAGCATATTGTGTGTATGATTGAAATGCTTGGTATGTGTGGGATCCGACAATCTAGTTGTTTATCCTTGGCAGCCTCTCTTATGAGGAAATGTAGTCTAGTGCTTCTTTGTCCAATAGTAGTCCGCTACAGCCCGGTTCACCGGAGTCCTGCTAGCCCAGCACTACTGCTCAGGACACTTGGCTGGCCGGCATGTGTTTCACCTCGTTCCTGTGTCTGTCCCTTCAGGGAAATGTCATGCGGTGACATCCGGAGTCCTGCCTAGCCTGCTACAGCTCGGGTTACCGGAGTCCTGTTAGCCCAGTGCTACAGCCCGGATTCGCACGCTGCTGACCGACATGCTCGATGTTGATTCATGTATGCCTGTCCCCATGGGTTAGTGCCGCTTTGGGTTCACGACTAGCCATGTCAGCCTGGGTTCTTTGTCATGTGGATGCTAGCGACACTATCATATACGTGAGCCAAAAGGCGCAAATGGTCCCGGGCTAGGTAAGGTGGCACCCGTGGGAGTACCGTGCGTGAGGCCGCAAAGTGATATGATGTGTTACATGCTAGATCGGTGTGACTTAGGATCGGGGTCCTGACAAGAACAAACGAAGAGATTATGCTAGGGTACAAAACCACCTCAAAGTTATCCTTTCTGATCGATCTATTCAAAAGTCCGTAGTAAAATAACATGAAGCTATTCTTTCTGGTCAATCTATCATAGAGTTCGTACTAGAATAACACCTTAAGACACAAATCAACCAAAACCCTAATGTCACCTAGATACTCCAATGTCAACTCAAGTATCCATGGGTATGATTATACGATATGAATCACACAATCTCAGATTCATCTATTCAAACCAACACAAAGTACTTCAAAGAGTGCCCCAAAGTTTCTACCGGAGAGTCAAGACGAAAATGTGTGCAAACCCCTATGGATAGGTTCATGGGCGGAACCCGCAAGTTGATCACCAAAACATACATCAGGTGGATCAATAGAATACCCCATTGTCACCACGGGTATCTCACGCAAGACATACATCAAGTGTTCTCAAATCCTTAAAGACTCAATCCGATAAGATAACATCAAAGGGAAAACTCAATCCATTACAAGAGAGTAGAGGGGGAGAAACATCATAGGATCCAACTATAATAGCAAAGCTCGCGGTACATCAAGATCGTATCACCTCAAGAACACGAGAGAGAGAGAGAGAGAGAGAGAGAGAGATCAAACACATAGCTACTGGTACATGCCCTCAGCCCCGAGGGAGAACTACTTCCTCCTCGTCATGGAGAGCGCCGGGATGATGAAGATGGCCACCGATGAGGGGTTTCCCCTCTGGCAGGGTGCCGGAACGGGTCTAGATTGGTTTTCGGTGGCTACGGAGGCTTCTGGCGGCGGAACTCCCGATCTATTGTGCTCTCCGAAGTTTTTATGGTATATGGGTATATATAGGAGGAAGAAGTACGTCGGTAGATCTCCGGGCTGTCCACGAGGCAGGGGGCGCGCCCAGGGGGTGGGCACCCCCCCACCCTCGTGGGTAGCCCAGGACTCTCCTGGTCCATCTCCGATACTCTGTGGGCTTCTTCTGGTCCAAAAATAAGTTCCATGAAGTTTCATGTCAATTGGACTCTGTTTGATTTTCCTTTTCTGTGATACTCTAAAACAAGGAAAAAACAGAAAGTGGCACTGGGCTCTGGGTTAATAGGTTAGTCTCAAAAATAATATAAAAGTGCATAATAAAGCCGTTAAACATCCAAAACAGATAATATAATAGCATGGAACAATCAAAAATTATAGATTCGTTGGAGACGTATCAGAGGTGTGGGTTCGCCCCCCTTTCCTTCCTCCCCCATCTCTTCCCTTTTCCCCCTTCCGGTAAAAGGATAGGGGGGAACCCGAATTGGAGGGCCCAAGTAGGATTCCTCCTACTTGGGAGCCCCCTTGACTGCTTCTCCTCCCCTCCGACCTATATATACATGGGGGGCACCGCTAGAACACACAACATCGATTCCTAGCCGGGTGCGGCGCCCCCTCCACAGTTTACGCCCCCGGTCATGTTGTCGTAGTGCTTAGGCGAAGCCCTGCATGGATCACTTCACCATCACCGTCACCACGCTGTCGTGCTGAAGAAACTCTCCCTCGACACTTTGCTGGATCAAGAGCTTGAGGGACGTCATTGAGTTGAACGTGTGCAGAACTCGGAGGTGTCGTACGTTCGGTGCTTGATCGGTCGGAACGAGAAGAAGTTAGACTACATCAACCACGTTGTCAAACGCTTCCGCTTTCGGTCTATGAGGGTACATGGACACACTCTCCCCCTCTCATTTCTATGCATCTCCTAGATAGATCTTATGTGAGTGTAGGATTTTTTTGAAATTGCATGCTGCTTTCCCCAACACGTATTATTTGCTATCTTGAGAGAAACCTCTAGTGAAACCTATGGCCCCGGGGTATATTTTCCATCATATAAGTTTCCGACATATAATATTAGTTTCCGATCTACTATTTTTGCAATCTTTTACTTTCTGATCTATAAACCAAAAATACCAAAAATATTTACTTCACTGTTTATCTATCTTTATCGGGTCTCACTTTTGCAAGTAACAGTGAAGGGATTGACAACCCCTGTATCGCATTGGGTGCAAGTTGTTTGATTGTTTGTACAGGTATTGGTGATTTGTGTGTTGTCTCCTACTGGATTGATACCTTGGTTCTCAAACTGAGGGAAATACTTATATCTACTTTGCTGCATCATCCTTTCTCTTCAAGGGAAAAACCAACACAAGCTCAAGAAGTAGCAAGAAGAATTTCTGGCGCCGTTGCCGGGGAGATTTACGCCAAGTCAGGATTTGTCTCCCGTCAACTTGCCAATTTCTAGCACCGTTGCCGAGGAGATATACGCCAAGTCAAGACATACCAAGTACCCATCATAAACTCTCATCTCTTGCATTGCATTATTCACCATTCACCTCTCATTTTCCTCTCCCCCACTTCTAAAGCGATTTTCGAAAAGATTTGCCTTTTCTTCGCCCATCTTCCATTTGTCTTCTTTGTTTGCTTTTTGTGTGCTTGTGTGTTTGATCGCTTGTCTCGCTTCCATGGCTAGTCCTCCAATCATTGTTAGCACTCCCGATAACAAAGTTCTCAATTTTAAACAAAGGGAGGGAGAAAATTTAAAAGATGCTTGGTATAGTAATTGCAATGCTCAAAATAGATCTACTCGAAAACAACCTACAAATGTTCTTCTTTGCAATTTTTATGTGGGCATTACTCCTTGGAATAGATATGTTCTAGATACCATTACCGGGGGAAATTTCTTGGGGATCCATACTTTTGATTCTTACAATGCCATGATAGATTTCCTAGGCCCACCACCTCTTTTGATCAATGAAACTGTTTTAACCTTGGAACATGTGGTGCAAAGGCTTGATATTATTGAGAATAAATTTGCTACCATAGAGTTGATTGAAAATTTGGATAAAAAGATTCATAATTAGATTACTCAATATGGATCTAAGGTAGGAGTTACTTTAAAGAACCTTAGGGAAAACGAACCCATAGTTAATGAAAAGATAGATCAAGATTCTACTAGAATTGGCAAACTAGAAGATATTATTACCAACTTGGGTTCCATTTTTTACTCCGTTAAAACTACTCAAGATTTTCCTCCTACTAAGATTGCCAAGTTTACTTACGTTCCTAAGAATAAGGCTGAATCTTCTAGTAAGGAAAATGAAGATCTCAAAACAATAAGTGTTCACCCCAATTTTTTTGATATTATTAAGGAACCAATTGCTACAAGAGAGTTTCTTGATTTCTTGCCTAGGAGTTTGATCATTGATAAAACCAAAGATCCTCCTAAGGATTATAAGTGTGTGATTGAAGAGTTGCATATCAAAGATGACAATACCTAGATCTATTCGTGTTTTATACCTAGCTAAGAGCGTGAAACAATAGCGCTTCTTGGGAGGCAGCCCAATTTTATTTTTCTTTTTTTCTTTTTAGGTTCTATTTTGAAATAAATAATTCATCTAGCCTCCAGTTGGATGTGGTTTTTGTGTTTTAATTAGTGTTTGTGCCAAGTAAGACCTTTGGGATGGCTTACGGTGATAGTTGATTTGATCTTGCTGAAAAACAGAAACTTTTCCGCTCAAGAAAACAATTCTCGTTTCTAAAATAAGCGCGATAAAATACCTATTATTTTTGCAAAATATTAATAAACAAATTTCTTAGGATTTCCTAATTTTTCAGAATTTTTGGAGTTACAGAAGTATTCGAGAAACACAAATTACTACAGACTGTTCTGTTTTTGACAGATTCTGTTTTCTATGTGTTGTTTGCTTATTTTGATGATTCTATGGGTAGTATCGGGGGGTATGAACCGTGGAAAAGTTGGAATACAGTAGATATTACACCAATATAAATAAAGAATGAGTTCACAACAGTACCAAAAGTGGTGATTTATTTTCTTATACTAACGGAGCTTATAAGATTTTCTGTTGAGTTTTGTGTTGTGAAGTTTTCAAGTTTTGGGTAAGGATTTGATGGACTATGGAATAAGGAGTGGCAAGAGACTAAGCTTGTGGATGCCCAAGGCACCCCAAGATAATATTCAAGGATAACCAAGAGCCTAAACTTGGGGATGTGAAAGCACAAGTGCTCCCTCGGTGATTTTGGTAATTAATGTCAACATATCTCTTGTTGGACTAATGTTTCTACCTAGTATGTTTCAGACAAGTTCAACAATGGAGTGGCATGGACTAGAGGATGTGGAACCCCTTCAATATGCTAAGGACAAAGAATTGGCTCAAGCTCAAAGCTCAGGACTCTACATTTTCTATTTTAGTGATCCAAGATCACATTGAGTCCATAGGAAAGCCAATACTATAAAGAAGGGATGAGGTGTTTCTTAATGGCTTGCTTGCTCAAAGTGCTTAGTGAGATGCTCCAAAGCCCTCAACCACTTTCTCACTTCCAAATATGTCCCACACCAAATATCCAACTCGGCCCCACCGATTCTTTCTATCCGGCGCCACCGAGTTCAGTTGACATAGCCACTGCCAGAAACCCTAATCATTTCGGTTCCCGATGGATCTCGGTCTCACCGATGGGATCTCGGTCTCACCGAGATGGGCTTGCAAACTCTCTGTTACCTATTGCAATATTTTCGGTCCCACCGAGATATACAATCGGCCCCACCGAGTTTTCTTGGCCAACTCTCTATTTCGCTTATTACCCAATTCGGTCCCACCGAGTTTGAGTAATCGGTCAAACCGAGTTTTGGATTTACCCTAACCCTAGCACATCCATCCCACTGAGTTGATCCAGTCGGTCCCACCGAAACACCTAACGGTCACATTATGAACCAAATCGGTCTGACCGAGTTCTCTGAATTGGTCCCACCGAGTTTGGTGATTTGTGTGTAACGGTTAGATTTTGTGTGGAGGCTATAAATACCCCTCCACCCACTCTTCATTCGTGGAGAGAGCCATCACAAAACGCCTACACTTCCAATACATATTTTCTGAGAGAGAACCGCCTACACTTGTGTTGAGGTCAAGATATTCCATTCCAACCACATAAATCTTGATCTCTAGCCTTCCTCAAGTTGCTTTCCACTCAAATCTTCTTTCTACCAAATCCAATCCTACGAGAGAGAGTTGAGTGTTGGGGAGACTATCATTTGAAGCACAAGAGCAAGGAGTTCATCATCAACACACCATTTGTTACTTCTTGGAGAGTGGTGTCTCCTAGATTGGCTAGGTTTCACTTGGGAGCCTCCGACAAGATTGTGGAGTTGAACCAAGGAGTTTGTAAGGGCAAGGAGATCACCTACTTCATGAAGATCTCCGCTTGTAAGGCAAGTCGTTCGTCGGCGACGACCATGGTCGGATAGACAAGGTTGCTTATTCGTGGACCGTTTGTGGGTGGAGCCCTCCGTGGACTCGCACAACCGTTACCCTTCGTGGGTTGAAGTCTCCATCAACGTGGATGTACGATAGCACCACCTATCGGAACCATGCGAAAAATCTTCGTGTCTCCAAATTGCGTTTGCACACTCCAATCCCTTCTCTTTACATTCTTGCAACTTGCATGCTTTACTTTCCGTCGCTCATATACTCTTTGCATGCTTGCATGCTTTCTTGATATGTATTGTGAATGTTTAAACTTGTGCTAATACTCCACATGAACCTAAAGAATTAAAAACTGCAACTTTTCTTGATTAGAGCCTATTCACCCCCCCTCTAAACACCTCTTCTCGATCCTTTCAATTGGTATCAGAGCATTGGTCTCCATTGCCTTGGTTTAAACACCTTTGGTGGAATATGTATGTGTCTACTTTGGGGAGTCTTAGACGTAGAGTGCCTATTCTTGACGGAGAGTTCTTCTATGAGTGGGAAAATGAAATGCTTGAGATTTTCAATGAATATCATTTGAACAAGTACATTACTAGCCCTTGTGCACCTCATGTTGATCCTTTGCATCCTACCCTTGATGTGTCTATTGACATGATCCGCAACCTTAGAACTATTAATCTTATCACTAGAGACTTGCCTAGAAACTTGATTGAATGTTTGCCTACTCTTGATTGTGCCTACACTATATGGAGATTCCTTGAGGAACGTTTTCCAAACTATTCCTTGAAGAACTTAGATGAGATTCTTCATAAGTCCATTGCCTTGATTAAGATGGGTTCCAATGATCCCAAATTTGGTGACTGCTTATTTGAGCTTACTAATCTTACTAGTGCCAAAGGATATGTTGGAATCATTAGCAATATTTTTTTCCAAAGCTATTAGAATTCATAAAGGTAATCATAGAAATGATCATTTATCTAATGAATTACCCTCTCTAGGAGTTGATCAATCACAAGATGATGTTGAACATGGATGCTATGTTGAGGATGATGATAGTGACTGTGATCTTGATGATGCAATGAGACACTTTAGTCTTATGGCAAATCTTTGCGGCTACATGGCCGGAGGGAAGGAATGGGTTCTTGATAGTGGATGTACTGATCATATGACTGGAGATAAAGATATGTTCCGTGAGCTTGCTGAAAACGACGGCCCTCGAAAGTATGTCACCTTTGGTGATAACTCAAAGGGTAAGGTGGTTGGCCTAGGTAAGGTGGCCATCCCACTTGATAGCTCCATACAAAATGTCATGCTCGTTGAATCTCTTGGGTACAATTTACTTTCAGTATCTAGACTTGCTGATTTCGGTTCAATGTCATGTTTACTGAGGTAGATTGCCAAGTGTTTCGTAGAGACAACCGTAAAATGGTCTTTACCGGTATATGTAGAGGTGATCTTTACATTGTTGATTTCACTAAAAAGGCTCAACCTAGAACTTGCTTAATTGCTAAATCTTCTAAAGGCTGGTTGTGGCATAGAAGACTAGGTCATGTGGGTATGCGAAATCTTGATAAACGTATTAAAGGTGATCATATCCTTGGAATAAAAGATGTCATATTTGACAAGGATAGACTTTGTAGTGCTTGTCAGACAGGAAAACATGTTGGAGGAAGTCATCATGCGAAGAACATCATGACCACGAGAAGGCCACTCGAGCTACTTCACATGGATCTCTTTGGTCCCAATGCCTACAAGAGTCTCGGTGGTAACTCATTTGGTCTAGTCATAGTTGATGATTTTTCAATATTTACGTGGGTGTTCTTTCTTGATGACAAATCGCAGGTCCAAAAGATCTTCAAAAACTTTGCCAGGAAGGCCCAAAATGAATTTGACGTGAAAATCAAGAAGGTTCGGAGCGACAACGGAACGGAGTTCAAGAACGCAAATATGGATACCTTTCTTGACGAAGAAGGGATTTCACATGAGTTCTCAGCTACGTACACACCTCAACAAAATGGAGTTGTTGAGAGGAAGAACCGGACTCTTATTGAGATGGCAGGAATGATGCTTGATGAGTACAAGACTCCAAAACACTTTTGGGCAGAAGCGGTTGAGACAGCTTGTCATGCAACAAATCACTTGTATCTTCACAAGCTACTCGACAAGATGACATACGAGCTCCTCACTGGTAACAAACCCCAAGTTGGATACTTTCGAGTATTCGGCTCAAAGTGCTACATTCTTGATAAGCATCGTCGTCCTAAATTTGCTCCTAAATCTCATGAAGGTTTCCTACTTGGTTATGGCTCAAACTCTCACACTTACTGTGTCTACAACAATTTCACCCGAAGGGTTGAAGAGACGGTAGATGTGAAGTTTGATGAATCTAACGGCTCACAAGTAGAGCAATTGTCAATTGATGTAGGAGACAAAGACCCTTCGGAAGCAATCCAAGACTTGTCTATTGGCAAGATTCGTCCAACGGAGGTGAAGGAGAGTACCTCGTCCATCCAAGTGGAAGCTTCCACCTCACGACGAGGTGAACCAAGAATTGATACGGAAGCATCCACAAGTGGGGCACACCAAGACGAAGAAAACGAGGAAGTACACCAAGATGAACATCAACAACCTCCTTCCCCACCACGAGAAGAAAATGACAACGTCAACAATGAAGAAGGCCAAGAAGAAGATCAAGATGAAGAGGATGTTCCACCCCGAGCCAAGCCAAAGCTTCCACGAGTTCGAGCAAGAATCACTAAAGATCATCCCATCGAGCAAATCTACAATGATATCCAAACCGTGAGAATCACTCGCTCTAAAACTAGTTTGGCTAACTTTTGTGAACATTACTCATTCATCTCTAGCATTTAACCTATGGAGGTTGAAGAAGCATTGGAAGATCCGGATTGGATTAACGCTATGCATGAAGAGCTACAAAACTTTGAGAGAAATCAAGTGTGGACATTGGTCGAGAAGCCCAACAACAACCACAACATCATTGGTACCAAATGGGTGTTTCGCAACAAGCAAGATGAAGATGGTCAAGTCGTCCGCAACAAAGCTCGCCTAGTCAACCAAGGCTACACTCAAGTCGAAGGTATGGACTATGGTGAGACATATGCTCCCGTTGCTAGACTTGAGTCCATTCGCATCTTACTTGCTTATGCTAATCACCATGTCACCTTGTACCAAATGGACATTAAAAGTGCTTTTCTAAATGGTGAAATTGAGGAGGAAGTTTACGTTAAGCAACCTCCCGGCTTTCTCAATCCTAAGAAACCTAATCATGTTTACAAACTTCACAAAGCCCTTTATGGTCTTAAACAAGCCCCTAGAGCGTGTTATAAATGCTTGACCAAGTTTCTTATTAAAAAAGGTTTTGAAATTGGTAAAATTGATTCTACTCTTTTTACTAAAAGGGTTAATGGAGAGCTATTTGTGTGCCAAATTTATGTTGATGATATTATATTTGGTTCAACTAACCCTTGTTTTAGTGAGAAGTTTGGAAAGCTAATGTCGGGGAAGTTTGAGATGTCTATGATGAGTGAACTCAAATTCTTTCTTGGTTTGCAAATAAAGCAAACTAAGGAAGGTACCTTTGTCTCTCAAACAAAGTACACCAAGGACTTATTCAAGAAGTTCAATATGCAATAATGCAAAGGTATGACTACACCCATGCCTACTAGTGGACATCTTGATTTAACCAAAGATGGTGAACCGGTTGATCAAAAAGTTTACCGCTCTATGATTGGTTCATTGTTATATCTATGTGCCTCTCGTCCTGATATTATGCTGAGTGTGTGCATGTGTGCATGATATCAAGCAGCCCCTAAAGAGTGTCATCTTAAGGCCGTGAAAAGGATAGTGAGATACTTAATACACACACCAAATTTTGGCATTTGGTATCCTAAGAGGTCTTCTTTCGATCTTGTTGGTTACTCCGATTCGGACTATGCCGGAGACAAGGTTGATAGAAAGTCCACTTCGGGTACTTGTCAATTTCTTGGTAGATCTCTTGTGTCTTGGTCCTCCAAAAAACAAAACTCGGTATCCTTATCCGCCGCCAAAGCGGAATACATTGCTGCTGGATCATGTTGTGCTCAACTACTTTGGATGACCCAAACTCTTAAAGATTATGGGATATATGTGAAACATGTTCCATTGCTTTGTGACAATGAAAGTGCTATTAAGATTGCTCACAATCCCATGCAACATTCTCGAACTAAGCATATTGAAGTTCGTCATCATTTCATTCGAGATCATGTTGCCAAAGGGGACATTGATCTTAAGCATGTTCGCACCGATAAGCAATTAGCGAATATATTTACCAAATCACTTGATGAGAAAGTCTTTTGCCGTTTGAGAGGTGAATTGAACATCATTGATGCTTCAAACTTGGAGTAGGAACTCCATTTGAATACATGCAAGGCTTGAGCCTTTGACTAATCCTTGATATTTCTTTCATGATGCCATCTATATGTCTTGGATATTTTTGCACCCTTGCATGCTATCTAACCCTTGTAGGTACTCAGATGAATATAAATCCATGAGATTTCAACTCACTCATATCTTGAGAAATCTCTACATCATCAAGTCCCTACATAACGGTGGTTGAAGACAAGGAAGCACAAAACTCTTCAAACATATCCTTTGACACATTCTAAATTAAGATTCATGATTGTCATTTTGGATACACAAGTGCTCTTCCTTGCAAAGCTAACCCACGTAGGAAGATGAACTCAAAATTCCAAGGTGGTGCTCCCATCAACCTTGAGCAACCCACACAAGTTCAACTACATGAGCAAGATCAACACCACCACCCAAGGTATGTTATTCCATCTTAGAGAAGCTTTACTCCAAGTCATGGGTTAGAGCAACTCAACAAGATGTGAATATATCAAGATGGTTAAACGAAAAATGGTAACCCCATTTTTGAGCTTAAACGATGAGTATGACCAAAGATCAAGTGACCTCACTTGACTCCTAAGTCAATATACTCTAACATAGGTGACTTCGTCACTGCCCAATTCTAGATGAAGTTCTCTTGTGTTTCCTCTTGCATTTGTCTCATGCATATGTGTTTTCCCCTTTCAAAAAAAACTTCATCTAGATCTTTTTATTTCTTTTCCTTCTTGTCCTTCTGCATTTTCTACATCCAATTCATTGCAAATCTTTTAGCAAATTCCTTGAAAATCCTTGTGAGATCTTAAGTGCCTAGTGAGCTGAGGAAAGAAGTGTTTTCTCTGTGATGGACTCGGTCACACTGGTTTGTTTCCTTTGACCCAACCGAATTCGCTCGGTGCCACCGAAGCAAACAACTCAGTGCTATCGATTTCACTACATGAAAGACAACTTGCCACTTATTCCTGCATTCATTTTTGCTCCAGCTCCACTCAATGACTCTTGTCCTCTACCAACATCACATTTGACTTGCTTTGTGACTCAAGGACCAAACCCTTCTGCAATATAACAAAAATCCAGAAGAGCCCTTCTTGGAAATTGATGTCAAAGGGGGAGAGAGAGATCACACCAAAGCTCTATGCTTAATCATTTCTATAGGGGGAGAGAACACTCAAGGGGAAGAGAGTAAGAAAACCCCAGATGCTTGGTGTTCAAGAGGAGAGAAGTTACATGTCTTTAAGAGGGGAAATACATGTTCATATTTGATCATATTTGACTGCTTGCATTAGCTCTGTTGTCTTTTCTTTTGGTCTTATTTTCTGTTCCCTGTCTTCTCCCAATAACCCACTCAAGATTCAGGGGGAGCAAGACATCTAAGGGGAGGAAATCTCTGATTCTATTGCACATCTTTACCTTTGGGGACATGTCTATATCCAATAGAGTACTCAGCACTCACACTCTACATGTAATCCCAGTCTTGGTACCTTTGTGGTTCTTTTGTTTGTTTTGGCTAGTAGATGTATCTGTGTTATCTAACCTTGTTTACTCAGGTCCGTTCCCTTCTAAGCCAACTCAAGACCACAAGGTAAGTTTATGCATCACAGTCATGTGCATGAGGATTTCTTGATGATGTACATATTGTTTGCAAGAAGGACTCGTGAGCATGAAGGCACATTTCCTATATTTATATCTTTCACTCTGATGCATATAGCCAAGATACATGTAACTCATGGCTTACTCTGTCATGGTTATGCATTCACATGCTCCTATGTTTCATATTTATATGATTGCATACATATAGGGGGAGCCTTTGCATGTTACATGTCTTTCCAAAGCTTTACTTGGTGTTCTCTATATCTTTATATAAAGCTTTGTTGTATGTTGTCATCATTTACCAAAAAGGGGGAGATTGAAAGCACAAGTGCTCCCTCGGTGATTTTGGTAATTAATGTCAACATATCTCTTGTTGGACTAATGTTTCTACCTAGTATGTTTCAGAAAAGTTCAACAATGGAGTGTCATGGACTAGAGGATGTGGAACCCCTTCAATATGCTAAGGACATTGAATTGGCTCAAGCTCAAAGCTCAGGACTCTACATTTTCTATTTTAGTGACCCAAGATAACATTGAGTCCATAGGAAAGCCAATACTATTAAAAAGGGATGAGGTGTTGCTTAATGGCTTGCTTGCTCAAAGTGCTTAGTGATATGCTCCAAAGCCCTCAACCACTTTCTCACTTCCAAAGATGTCCCACACAAAATATCCAACTCGGCCCCACCGATTCTTTCTATCCGGCGCCACCGAGTTCCGTTGACATTGCCACTGCCAGAAACCCTAATCAGTTCGGTCTCACCGATGGGATGTCGGTCTCACCGAGATGGGCTTGCAAACTCTCTATTACCTATTGCAATATTTTTGGTCCCACCGAGATATACAATCGGCCCCATCGAGTTTGCTTGGCCAACTCTATGTTTCTCTTATTACCCAAGTCGGTCCCACAGAGTTTGAGTAATCAGTCAAACCGAGTTTCGGATTTACCCTAACCCTACCACATCGGTCCCACCAATTTGATCCAGTCGGTCCCACCGAAACACCTAACGGTCACATTATGAACCAAATCGGTCTGACCAAGTTCTCTGAATCGGTCCCACTGAGTTTGGTGATTTGTGTGTAACGGTTAGATTTTGTGTGGAGACTATAAATACCCCTCCACCCACTCTTCATTCGCGGAGAGAGCCATCAGAACATGCCTACACTTCCAATACATATTTTCTGAGAGAGAACCACCTACACTTGTGTTGAGGTCAAGATATTCAATTCCAACTACATAAATCTTGATCTCTAGCCTTCCTCAAATTGCTTTCCACTCAAATCTTCTTTCTACCAAATCTAATCCTATGAGAGAGAGTTGAGTGTTGGGAGACTATCATTTGAAGCACAAGAGCAAGGAGTTCATCATCAACACACCATTTGTTACTTCTTGGAGAGTGGTGTCTCCTAGATTGGCTAGGTGTCACTTGGGAGCCTCCGACAAGATTGTGGAGTTGAACCAAGGAGTTTGTAAGGGCAAGGAGATCGCCTACTTCATGAAGATCTACCCTAGTAAGGCAAGTCCTTCGTGGGCGACAGCCATGGTGGGATAGACAAGGTTGCTTCTTCGTGGATCCTTCGTGGGTGGAGCTCTCCGTGGACTCACGCAACCATTACCCTTCGTGGATTGAAGTCTCCATCAACGTGGATGTGCGATAGCACCACCTATCGGAACCACGCCAAAAATCTCTGTGTCTCCAAATTGCGTTTGCACACTCCAATCCCTTCTCTTTACATTCTTGCAACTTGCATGCTTTACTTTTCGCTGCTCATATACTCTTTGTATGCTTGCATGCTTTCTTGATATGTATTGTGAATGTTTAAACTTGTGCTAATACTCCACATGAACCTAAAGAATTAAAAACTGCTACTTTTCTTGATTAGAGTCTATTCACCCCCCCCCCTCTAGACACCTCTTCTCGATCCTTTCAGGATGCCCCAGAAGGCATCCCCTCTTTCATCTTTGTCTATCGGTAACTTTACATGAGGATATATTTTTATTCACCACATGATATGTGTTTTGCTTGGAGCGTCTTGTATGATTTGACTCTTGGCTTTTCAGTTTTCCACAATCATCCTTGCTGTACATACCTTTTTAGAGGGACACGCATGAATCGTGATTTATTAGAATACTCTATGTGTTTCACTTATATGTTTTGAGCTAGGCAATTATTAGAATACTCTGATGTCACCTCGAAAACCCTAATGTATTAGAAAACCCACATGAATCGTGCTTTATTAGAATACTCTATGTATTAGAAAACCCTAATGTCACCTAGATACTCCAATGTCACCTCAAGTATCCGTGGGTATGATAATAGGATATGCATCACACGATCTTAGATTCATCTATTGAACCAACACAAAGAACTTCAAAGAGTGCCCCAAAGTTTCTACCGGAGAGTCAAGACTAAAACATGTGCCAACCCCTATGCATAAGTTCACGAGGTCATGGAACCCGCAAGTTGATCACAAAAACATACATCAAGTAGATCACGTGAATATCCCATTGTCACCACAGATAAGCACATACAAGACATACATCAAGTGTTCTCAAATCCTTAAAGACTCAATCTGATAAGATAACCTCAAAGGAAAAACTCAATCCATTACAAGAGAGTAGAGGGGGAGAAACATCATAAGATCCAACTATAATAGCAAAGCTCGCGATACATCAAGATCATGCCGAATCAAGAACACGAGCTAGAGAGAGAGAGAGAGAGAGAGAGAGAGATCAAACACATAGCTACTGGTACATACCCTCAGCCCCGAGGGTGAACTACTCCCTCGTCGTCATGGAGAGCACCGAGATGATGAAGATGGCCATCGGAGAGGGATTCCCCCCTCCGATAAGGTGCCAGAATGGGTCTAGATTGGTTTTCGGTGGCAACAGAGGCTTGCGGCGGCAGAACTCCCAATCTAGGTTATTTTCTAGAAGTTTCTGTATTTATAGGAATTTTTGCCGTCAGGAATAAGTCAAGGGGGGTCTCCGGGTCGTCCACGAGATATGGTGGCGCTCCCGGGGGGGGGGGGGGTAGGGCGCGCCCCGCACCCTCGTGGACGGCCCGAGACTCTTCTGGCCCAACTCTTTTACCCCGGGGGTTTCTTTTGGTCCATAAAAAATCATCAAAAATTGGCACGTTAATTGGACTCCGTTTGGTATTCCTTTTCTGTAAAACTCAAAAACAAGGAAAAAACAGAAACTGCCACTAGGCTCTAGGTTAATAGGTTAGTCCCAAAAGTCATATAAATACCATATAAATGCATATAAAACATCCAAAATTGATAATATAGTAGCATGGAATAATAAAAAATTATAGATACGTTGGAGACGTATCAAGCATCCCCAAGCTTAATTCCTGCTCGTCCTTGAGTAGGTAAGTGATAAAAACAGAATTTTTGATGTGGAATGCTACCTAACATATTTATCCATGTAATTTTATTTATTGTGGCAAGAATATTCAGATCTGAAAGATTCAAGACAAAAGTTTAATATTGGCATAAAAATAATAATACTTCAAGCATACTAACAAAGTAATCATGTGTTCTCAAAATAACATGGCCAAAGAAAGTTGTCCCTACAAAATCATATAGTCTGGCTATGCTCCATCTTCATCACACAAAATATTTAAATCATGCACAACCCCGATGACAAGCCAAGCAATTGTTTCATACTTTTGATGTTCTCAAACTTTTTCAATCTTCACGCAATACATCAACGTGGGCCATGGACATAGCACTATAGGTGGAATAGAATGGTGGTTGTGGAGAAGACAAAAAGGAGAAGACAGTCTCACATCAACTAGGTGTATCAACAGGCTATGGAGATGCCCATCAATAGATATCAATGTGAGTGAGTAGGGATTACCATGCTATGGATGCACTAGAGCTATAAGTGTATGAAAGCTCAAAAAGAAACTAAGTGGATGTGCATCCAATCGCTTGCTCACGAAGACCTTGGGCATTTTGAGGAAGCCCATCATCAGAATATACAAGCCAAGTTCTATAATGAAAGATTCCCACTAGTATATGAAAGTGACAGCATAGGAGACTCTCCATCATGAAGATCATGGTGCTACTTTGAAGCACAAGTGTGGTAAAAGGATAGTAGCATTGCCCCTTCTCTCTTTTTCTCTCATTTTTTTGTTTTTGGGCCTTCTCTTTTTTATGGCCTCTTTTTTATCTTTTTTTATTTTCATCCGGAGTCTCATCCCGACTTGTGGGGGAATCATAGTCTCCATCATCCTTTCCTCACATGGGACAATGCTCTAATAATGATGACCATCACACTTTTATTTACTTACAACTCAAGAATTACAACTCGATACTTAGAACAAAATATGTCTCTACGTGAATGCCTCCGGCGGTGTACCGGGATGTGCAATAAATCAAGAGTGACATGTATGAAAGAATTATGAACGGTGGCTTTGCCACAAATATGATGTCAACTACATGATCATGCAAAGCAATATAACAATGATGGAGCGTGTCATAATAAATGGAACAGTGGAAAGTTGCATGGCAATATATCCCAGAATGGCTATGGAAATGCCATAATTGATAGGTATGGTGGCTGTTTTGAGGAAGGTAATGGTGGATGTTATGGTGCCGGCGGAAGTTGCACGGCACAAAGAGAGGCTAGCAATGGTGGAAGGGTGAGAGTGCGTATAATCCATGGACTCAACATTAGTCATAAAGAACTCGCATACTTATTGCAAAAAACTATTAGTTATCGAAACGAAGTACTACACGCATGCTCCTAGGGGGATAGATTGGTAGGAAAAGATCATCGCTCGTCCCCGACCGCCACTCATAAGGAAGAAAATCAACAAAAAATCATGCTCCGACTTCATCACATAATGGTTCACCATACGTGCATGCTACGGGAATCACAAACTTTAACGCAAGTATCTCTAAAATTCACAACTACTCACTAGCATGACTCTAATATTAGCATCCTCATATCTCAAAACAATCATAAGGAATCAAACTTCACATAAGTATTCAATGCACTTTAATATGAAATTTTTTTATTATATCCCTCTTGGATGCCATCATACTAGGGACCTAAAATTCGTTAACCAAAAGGCAAATTACCATGATGTTCTCAAAGACTCTCAAAATAGATATAAGTTGAAGCATGAGAGTTCATCTATTTCTTCAAAATAACACCACCGTCGTGCTCTAAAAGATTATTACAGTGAAGCAACTAGGAGCAAACGACAAAACTACTTCCGAAAGAATATAAGTGCAAAAGAGTCAATGCAGTAGTTTGAATAATTATGTAACTATGTGGGAAGGACCTCTAACATTCAATGAATTTCAGAATCTTGGTATTTATCTTCAAACAAGCAAGACAAAACCTAATAAAATTAAATCGAATGCTTCAAGCAAAACACATGTCCATGTGGTGAATTAAAAATATAGCTCCAAGTAAAAATTACCGATGAACGACAGACGAAAGAGAGGATGTCATCCGGGGCTAGCCCCAAGCTCTAGGCTCTTGGTTGTCCTTGAATATTACCTTTGGGGTGCCTTGGGCATCCGCAAGCTTAGGCTCTTGCCACTCCTTATTCCATAGCCCATCGAATCTTTACCCAAAACTTGAAAACTTCACAACACAAAACTCAACACAAAACTCGTAAGCTCCGTTAGTATAAGAAAGAAAATCACCACTTAGGTACTGTCAAGACAAGATTCATAATTTTTCTCACATGGTGCCTACTGTACCATACCATTTCTACAATTTATATTAAGCAATATAAGCCATAGAAACTAGAAAACAAGCAAACTATGCATCGAAAACAGAATCTGTCAAAAACAGAATAGTCTGTAGTAAGCTGTAACTCTCGAACACTTCTGTAACTCCAAAAATCCTGAGAAATTAGGAAGTCCTGGGAAATTTTTTATTGATCTACTGCAGTTGGAATTGGTATTTTATCGCTCTCTTGTAAAGAATGAAAATTATTTTCGTGAGCGCATACTTTTTGTTTTTATCAGCAAGATCAAACAATAATCACCCAAGAAGATCCTAAAGGCTTTACTTGGCACAAACACTAATTAAAACATAAAAAACACAATCATAACATAATCTAGATGAATTATTTATTACTAAACAGGAGCAACAAGCAAATAACAAAAATAAAATTGGGTTGACTCCCAACATGCGCTATCGTTTAATGCCCCTAGCTAGGCATGATGATTTCAATGACGCTCTCATAAAAGATAAGAATTGAAACATAAAGAGAGCATCATGAAGAATATTACTAGCACATTTAAGTCTAAGCCACTTCCTATGCATATGGATTTTGTGAGCAAACAATTTATGGGCACAATAATCAACTAGCATAGGAAAGCAAAACAAGCATAACTTCGAGATTTTAAGCACATAGAGAGGAAACTTGATATTATTGCAATTCCTACAAGCATATATTCCTCCCACATAATAATTTTCAGTAACATCATGAATGAATTCAACAATATAACTTTCACATAAAGCATTCTTTTCATGAGCCACAAGCATAGAATTTTTATTACTCTCCACGTAAGCAAAAAACTTCTCATTCGGAATAGCGGCAGTATCATAAGAAACTCGGATACTATAAATTGTTTCCACATTAAAAGAGTAATGTTCAGAAAAGGGTAATCATAATCATGACAAGTTTTATTAATATAATCATCACTACTTTTTATAGCATAAGTGTCATCACAATAATCATCATAAGTAGCAACTTTGTTCTCATCATAATCAATTGAAACCTCTTCCAAGGTAGTGGAATCATTACTAAATAAAGTCATGACCTCTCCAAAACCACTTTCATAATTGTCACAATAAGATTCAACACCCTCCAAAATAGTGGGATCATTACTTCCTAAAGTTGACACTCTTCCAAACCCACTTTCATCAATATAACCATCATAAATAGGAGGCATGCTATCATCATAATAAATTTGCATAACAAAACTTGGGAGGTTAAACATATCATCTTCATAAAACATAGCATCCCCAAGCTTGGGACAATCATTAATTGCAGCAAATAAATTCTCAAACTTGTCATTCTCATCAAACATGGCATCCCCAAGCTTGGGCCTTTTCATATCATAAGCATAATCACTCTCACCATTAATAGTATGGATAGCACCAATAGTATAGCAATTATCATCATCACAATGAGTAATAGGAGCAACATCATTTGTGAGGGATACCTTTTTACCTTTGTTTCTCCATCTTTTCTTTTTCTTCTTCACATCATGTGTGGGTTTAATCCTCTTTTTGAAGCTCCTTATTAATGAGATTGGTTGAATAGAAAGCTCCTCCTCATTACCTGATTCAAAATAAGAAAGAATAGGAGGATATTAGGAAATCTCTTCCCTTTCATTAGTATTCTCTTCATCTTCTATTTGTTTTATTGTCTTCATGTAATTGGCAATATAAGGATTTTCAATGCAATTCACCGCACAACACATATAAATTTCCTCTAGATCAAAATCAAGAACTTTATCAAGGAAAAATTCTGGCATATCCTTAGTTATACGTTTCATTTCTTCATAACCCACAAGCAAACTAAGTTCATTATGCTCAAGGGAAATCAAGTCATCACAATTTTTGGACACGATACGATCATGAAACAATTTGCATAGGATATTTAAGTGACCACATTCATTGCAAAGTGCACAAGGATGACTAAGCAAATTTAAATTTTCAGCACAAACTTCTAGCCTTTCTTGCAACCATTTGGTTTCTAAATACTTATGCCTCTTGCAAAATCTATCTTCCCTATTTGGTGTGTACTTGCAAACTCTGTGCACTCCACGAAAATTGACATGCTTATAAGAGACATTTTCATCATGACTAGTGCAATCATCATTAGTACTATGGATATTCAAAGAGTTCGTACTAACAACATTGCAATCATGCTCATCATTCACATATTTTATGCCAAGCATTCTATGTAATTCTTCTTCTAGTACTTGAGCACAATTTTCCTTTCCATCATTTTCACGAAAGACAATAAAAAGATGAATAATATGAGGCAACCTTAATTCCATTTTTCGTAGTTTTCTTTTATAAACTAAACTAATGATAAAACAAGAAACTAAAAGATTCGATTGCAAGAGCTAAAGATATACCTTCAAGCACTAACCTCCTCGGAAACGGCGCCGGAAAAGAGCTTGATGTATAATACACAACCTTCTTCTTGTAGACGTTGTTGGGACTCCAAGTGCAGAGGTTTGTAGGACAGTAGCAAATTTCCCTCAAGTGGATGACCTAAGGTTTATCAATCCGTGGGAGGCATAGGATGAAGATGGTCTCTCTCAAACAACCCTGCAACTAAATAACAAAGAGTCTCTTATGTCCCCAACACACCCAATACAATGGTAAATTGTATAGGTGCACTAGTTCGGCGAAGAGATGGTGATACAAGTGCAATATGGATGGTAGATATAGGTTTTTGTAATATGAAAATATAGAAACAACAAGGTAACTAATGATAAAAGTGAGCAAAAACGGTATTGCAATGCTAGGAAACAAGGCCTGGGGTTCATACTTTCACTAGTGCAAGTTCTCTCAATAATAATAACATAATTAGATCATATAACTATCCCTCATGCAACAAAGAGTCACTCCAAAGTCACTAATAGCGGAGAACAAACGAAGAGATTATTGTAGGTTCAAAACCACCTGAAAGTTATTCTTTCTGATCGATCTATTAAAGGGCCTGTAATAAAATAACAGTAAGCTATTCTTTCCGTTCGATCTATCCTAAAGTTCGTACTAGAATAACACCTTAAGACACAAATCAACCAAAACCCTAATGTTACCTAGATACTCCAATGTCACCTCAAGTATCCATGGGTATGATTATACGATATGCATCACACAATCTCAGATTCATCTATTCAACCAACACACAGAACTTCAAAGAGTTACCCAAAGTTTCTATCAGAGAGTCAAGACGAAAACGTATGACAACCCCTATGCATAAGTTCACGAGGTCACGAAACCCGCAAGTTGATCACCAAAACATACATCAGGTAGATCACATGAATATCCCATTGTCACCACAGATAAGCACATGCAAGACATACATCAAGTGTTCTCAAATCCTTAAAGACTCAATCCGATAAGATAACTTCAAAGGGAAAACTCAATCCATTACAAGAGAGTAGAGGGGGAGAAACATCATAAGATCCAACTATAATAGCAAAGCTCGCGATACATCAAGACCGTGCCAAATCAAGAACACGGGAGAGAGAGATCAAACACATAGCTACTTGTACATACCCTCAGCCCCGAGGGTGAACTATTCCCTCCTCATCATGGAGAGCACCTAGATGATGAAGATGGCCACCGGAGAGGGATTCCCCCCTCCGGCAGGGTGCCGGAATGGGTCTAGATTGGTTTTCGGTGGCTACGGAGGCTTGCAGCAGCGGAACTCCCGATCTAGCTTATGTTCTGGAAGTTTGGGTATATATAAGAGGTTTTGGCGTCGGGAACAAGTCAAAGGGGTCTCTGAGCGGACACAAGGTAGGGGGTCGCGCCCAGGGGGGTAGGGCACGCCCCCACCCTCGTGGATGCCTTCGTACTCTTCTGGCCCATCTCTGATACTCTGTGGGCTTCTTCTGGTCCAAAAATAATCTTCGTGAAATTTCAGGTCAATTGGACTCCGTTTGGTTTTCCTTTTCTGCGATACTCAAAAACAAGGAAAAAACAGAAACTGGCACTGGGCTCTAGGTTAATAGGTTAGTCCCAAAAATAATATAAAATAGCATATAAATGCATATAAAACATCCTAGATGGATAATATAATAGCATGGAACAATCAAAACTTATAGATACGTTGGAGACGTATCAGTGACGCGACCTTGGCACGAACGGCCACCAGGAGCACTCCGGTGGGTTGTGCCCACCTCGGTGGCCTCCCGTACCCCCTCTTCGCCCTATAAATCGTCAAATATTCCAAAAACCACCAGGTTAACCCTAGATCAAAAGCACCGTGCCGCATGGCTCTGTAGCCACGAGAAACCAATCTAGACCCCATTCCGGTACTCCGTCGGAGGGGGAAATCATCACCGGTGGCCATCTTCATCATCCCGGCGGGCACCATGATGAGGAGGGAGTAGTCCACCCTCGGGGCTGAGGTTTTGTACCACTAGCTATGTTTTTAATCTCTCTCTCTCATGTTCTTGAGATGTCACGATCTTGATGTATCACGGGCTTTGTTAATATAGTTGGATTATATGGTGTTTTCCCCTCTCTATCTTGTTGTGATGAATTGACTTTTCCCTATGAGATTTCATTCTGATCGGATTGAATAATTTTTCGGATTTGAGAGCAATTGATATATGTCTGGCATATGAATACTCATGGTGACAATGGGGTATCATATTGATTCACGTGATATGTGTTTTGGCAGTCAACTCGCGGATTCTCGAGGTGACATTGGGGTAATCTATGCATAGGGGTTGATGCATGTTCTCGTCTTTTGTTTCTCCGGTAGAAATCTTGGGGCACTATTTGAGGTTCTTTGTGTTGGATCGAGTATTATGAATCTGAATTTACTTTAGTGTTATTTTTGTATGAACTCTTGATAGATCGATTGGAAAGAATAATTTAGCTATATTTTAGTACGAACTCTTGATATATCGATCGGAAAGAATAACTTGGTGTTATTTTAGTACGAGCTCTTGGATAGATCGATCAGAAAGAATAGCTACAAACAATTTCTTCTAATGTTCTCCGCTAGGTAGGAACTTTGGAGTGATTCTTCATCGCACTTTGAGGGATGGTTATATGAACCAATTATATTAGCGTTGTTGAGAGATTGCACTAGCAAAAGTACGAAGGCCTCATTTTTAAGCATTGCAATATCATTTGTGCTCTGTTTTATCAATTTCTACCTTGCTATTTTTATTGTTCTATTACAAAAATCAATATCTACTATCACTACTACGCTCTTATTACAATCTCTTCACCGAACTAGTGCACCTATACAAATTACCATTGTATATGGTGTGTTGGGGACACAAGAGACTTTTTATTATTTGGTTCCAGGGTTGGTTGAGAGAGACCATCTTCATCCTATGCCTCCCACGGATTGATAAACCTTAGGTCATCCACTTGAGGGAAAATTGCTACTGTCCTACAAAAGTCTGCGCTTAGAGGACCAACACGTGTCTACAAGAATAAAGTTGCGTAGTAGACATCAAGCTCTTTTCTGGCGCCGTTGCCAGGGAGGTGAGTGCATGAAGGTATATCTTTAGATCTTGCAACCGAATCTTTTAGTTTCTTGTTTTATCACTAGTTTGGTTTAACAATACAAACTACAAAAAATGGATATTGGGTTACCTCAGGTTGTTCTTTATCTTTATAATGTCTATCTTGAGACTAAGGATTCCAATAATTGTGCTCAATTGCTTGAAAAAGAATTCAACAAAATTTATGGCATGAAAACATTGGATGATGGTCATGATGGCAATATTGCTAGTATGAATTCTTTGAATATCCAGGATGTTAATGATGATTGTGGTAGTCATGATAATGATGTCTCCTATAAGAATGTCAATTTTTGCAGAGTGAATTGGGAGTGCAAATGCACACCAAAAAGGGGAGATAGATTTTGTAAGAAGCATAAATATTTAGAAACGAAAAGGTTGCATGAGAGGCTAGATGATTGTGCTGAAAGATTTAATTTTTCTCGCCATCCTTGTGAACTTTTCAATGAACGTGGTCATTTAAATCTCCAATGCAAATTGTTTCATGATCAATTCATGTCCAAAAGTTGTGATAGCTTGATTACCCTTGAGCATCATAAAGAGCTTAGTCTCCTTTTGGGATATGAAGAAATGAAATGTATAACTAAGGGTATTCCAAAATTTAATCTCAAGAGTTTTCTTGATTTTGATCTAGAGGAAACTTATATGTTTCGTCCGGTAAATTGCACTGAGAATCCTTATATTGCCAATAGTCTAAAGATAAGAAAACAAATAGAAAATTAAGAGAGTACTAATGAAAGGGAAAATATTTCCCAATATCCCCCTAGTGTTTATTATGATGAATCTCTTCCACAAGAAGCTCAAAAAATGATTAAACCCATATGTGAGGTGGTGAAGAAGAAGAAAAGAAGAAAGAATAGAGGTAAAAAGGTATCTCTCCCAAATAATGTTGCTCCTATTATTGTTGTGCCTCATGAAAATGAATCAAAAATAATTGTGGAAGATGATGCACTTGATGTTGATTTTGTTATGTGATACGTCTCCAACGTATCTATAATTTTTGATTGCTCCATGCTATATTATCTACTATTTTGGGAAATATTGGGCTTTATTATCCACTTTTATATTATTTTTGGGACTAACCTATTAACCGGAGGCCCAGCCCAGATTTGCTGTTTTTTGCCTATTTCAGTGTTTCGAAGAAAAGGAATATCAAACGGAGTCAAAACGGAATGAAATCAACTGGAGAAGTTATTTTTGGAAGGAAACCTACCGGATAGACTTGGACCCTACGTCAGAAGATGAAGGAGGAGCTCACGAGGGTAGGGGGCGCGCCCACCCCCTGGGCACGCCCCCTGCCTCGTGCCCCCCCTTCGGTCCACCGACGTACCTCCTGCACCCATATATACCTACGTAACCTAAAACTTCCAGAACGGACAATAGATCGGGAGTTCCGCTGCCAGAAGCCTCCGTAGCCACCGAAAACCAATCTAGACCCGTTCCGGGACCCTGCCGGAGGGGGCAATTCTTCTCCGGTGGCCATCTTCATCATCCTAGTGCTCTCCATGACGAGGAGGGAGTAGTTCTCCCTCGGGGCTGAGGGTATGTACCCATAGCTATGTGTTTGATCTCTCTCTCTCTCTCGTGTTCTTGATTTGGCACGATCTTGATGTATCGCGAGCTTTGCTATTATAGTTGGATCTTATGTTTCTCCTCCCCCTTTACTCTCTTGTAATGAATTGGGTTTCCCCTTTGGAGTAATCTTATCGGATTGAGTCTTTATAGATTTTAGAACACTTGATGTATGTCTTACGTGGGATACCCGTGGTGACAATGGGGTATTCTATTGATCCACTTGATGTATGTTTTGGTGATCAACTTGCGGGTTCCGCCCATGAACCTATGCATAGGGGTTGGCACACGTTTTCGTCGTGATTCTCCGGTAGGAACTCTGGGGCACTCTTTGAGGTCCTTTGAGTTGGTTGAATAGATGAATCTGAGATTGTGTGGCACATATCGTATAATCATGCCCACGGATACTTGAGGTGACATTGGAGTATCTAGGTGAAATTAGGGTTTTGGTTGATTTGTGTCTTAAGGTGTTATTCTAGTACGAACTCTAGGGCTGTCTATGATACTTATAGAAATAGCCCACCGGATTGATTGAAAAGAATATCTTTGACGTGGTTTCATACCCTACAATAATCTCTTCGTTTGTTCTCCGCTATTAGTGACTTTGGAGTGACTCTTTGTTGCATGTCGAGGGATAGTTATATGATCCAATTATGTTATTATTGTTGAGAGAACTTGCACTAGTGAAAGTATGAATCCTAGGCCTTGTTTCAACGCATTGCAATACCATTTTCGTTCACTTTTATCATTAGTTACCTTGCTGTTTTCATATTTTCAGATTACAAAAACCTTTATCTACCATCCATATTGCACTTGTATCACCATCTCTTCGCCGAACTAGTGCACCTATACAATTTACCATTGTATTGGGTGGGTTGGGGACACAAGAGACTCTTTGTTATTTGGTTGCAGGGTTGTTTGAGAGAGACCATCTTCATCCTACGCCTCCCATGGATTGATAAACCTTAGGTCATCCACTTGAGGGAAATTTGCTATTGTCCTACAAACCTCTGCACTTGGAGGCCCAACAATGTCTACAAGAAGAAGGTTGTGTAGTAGACATCATTATGCCTATTGCTTATTGTGAGAATTATGGTAGGGAAGAAAATGATACTTCTTATAATCTTGGAAATCTTTTTGGCATCAACTTGGGAAATTATGATGATAGCAATTGCTATACCGTTGGTGCTATTCATACTATTAATGATGAGAGTGATTATGCTTATGATATGCCAGGACACAAGCTTGGGGATGCTATGTTTGATGAGAATGACATGTTTGAGAATTTATTTGCTGCAATTAATGTTTGTCCCAAGCTTGGGGATGCTATTTTTAATGAAGATGATCTTTCTAGCCCCCCTACTTGAACGATCAAATTTGCTATGATGATTGCATGCCTCCTATCTATGATGAGAACAAAGTTTCTACTTATGATGATTATTGTGATGATACGTATGTTATAAAAAGTAGTGATGATTATATTTATAAAACTTGTCATAGTTATGATTACCCTTTTTCTGAACATTACTCTTTTAATGTGGAAACAATTTATAGTATTCGAGTTTCATATGATACTCCCACTATTGTGAATGAGAATAAAATTGCTTATATGAAGAGTAGTAAATTTTCTATGCTTTTGGATCATGAAAAGAATGCTTTATGTGATGGTTATATTGATGAATCTATTCACGATGCTACTAAAAATTATTATGAGAGAGGAACTTATGATTCATGATGCTCTTGTTATGTTTCAATCCTTATCTTTTATGCGAGCATCATTGAACTCATCATGCCTAGCTTAAAAGGCATTAAAGAAAAACGATTGTTGGGATACAACCCAACAGTTTTACCTACTGTTTTTGTGTGTTAACATGATTAGGCTACTGTACTAATCATGTTTTGTTTCTTTTGTTTCAATAAACTGCCAAATAAGACCTTTGGGGTGGTCTATGGTGATAGTTGATTTGATCTTGCTGAAAAACAGAAACTTTTGCGGTTAGGAAAATAATTCTCAGTTTTAACAGAAGCATAATAAAATACTGATTCTTTTTGCAGAAGATTAATAGACAAATTTCCTAGGTTTTCCTATTTTTTAAGAATTTTTGGCGTAGCTGAAGTATGGTTGGAGTACAGATTACTACAAACTGTTCTGTTTTTGACAGATTCTATTTTCAATGCATAGTTTGCTTGTTTCCTAGTTTCTATGGCTTATATTGCTCAATATAAATTATGGAAAGGATATGATATAGTAGGAATGTTGATCTGAGGAGAATAAGGAGTGACAAGACTCTAATATTGGGGATTCCCAAGGCACCCCAAGTTAATATCCAAGGAGGATCCAAGCAACTAAGCTTGGGGATGCCTCGGAAGGCATCCCCTCTTTCGTCTCCCACATTATCGGTAACCTCACCTGGAGCTACATTTTTATTCGTCACATGATATATGTTTTTCTTGGAGCGTCATTTTATTTTGTTAGGATTTTATTTCTGTTATTTAGAATAATTTTTTGCATCTTTTATTTCAATAAAAGTGGTAAAGATAGCCTTTACCATGCTTATCTTGCAAGTATATGAGTTGCTGTTTGAAAACAGAAAGTTTATCGATGTTGCAAAAATTTCTGAGAAAAATCAAAATGTGATAAAATGTTGAAACTTTTTGCAAAATAAGATCTGATAAATTTTCTACAGTGTGGAAATTTTTAGAAATTTTGGAGTTACAGAAGTATGATTGTTCTTGCATTCTTTACAAACTGTACTATTTTGGCAGATTGCTGTTATGGTTGCATTGTTTGCATATGTTTGCTTGTTTAATGATTCTATTTGCGGATAGGAGTATTAAATATGCAGAGGCATTTAGTATGCAATGTTGAATAATAATTTTAGTGATTTGCTACAGTAGAGAATGATAAGGTTATTGCATTGATTTATACTAATGTATCTCACGAGTTCTTGTTGAGTTTTGTGTGGATGAAGTTTTTAAGATTTAGGGAAACCGTGATATAAAAGGAATTAAGGAGACACAAAAACTCAATCTTGGGGATGCCAAAGGCATCCCTAGATAATATTTCAAGAAGTCTCAAGCATCTAAGCTTGGGGATGCTCCAGTAGGCATCCCACCTTTCTTCATCAACAATTATCGGTTAGTATCGGTTGATCCTAAGTTTTTGCTTCTTCACATGATGTGTGCTATTCTCGGAATGTTATTTTTTTTCATTTTTCCTTGCTATTTTAATAAAATACTTAGATCTGAAAGTTTATAAATAAGAGAGAGTCCTCAAATAGCTACCCATTTACTTAACTACTCCTTTGATCTTCACTTATATCTTTTTGGAGTAGCTTGTCATTTACTCTTGTGCTTCACTTATATCCTATGAGTAAATTGTTGAATAAATTGAATATAATGAAGATGAAATTATATTTTCATATCATGCCTAGTGGTAGCTTCACATTGGGTTTAGGAAGTGAAATATTTTGAAGCTTGACAATCACAATATTGGTCATACAAGCAATTCATGAATGATTACTATAAGGAGGAGAACTTTCCCATGCAAATACACTACCTTGGAAATCTTTTTTTATTGTGAGCCCCCATCAAAATATTATATGCCAAAATTGTTGACGTTGGACAAGGAATATAACGTAATGGTATATGTTTGTTCATATTCACATAGAAGTTATATTGTCATAGATCCTTCAACATGTGGTGCTTGCCCCCATCTTTGATAGCCAAAAGTTCTGCCAAGTAGGGATACTACTTGTGCATCCAAAAACCCTTAAACCCAAATATTATTTTCAAGAGTCCATCATACCTACCTAAGGGTTGAGCAAGATCCGTCAAGTAAGTTGTCGTCGATACAATAAGGCAATAAAATTTGCTTCTAAAAGCGTTAGATCATTTAGTGTAAGAGAAAATTGAGCGCTGTCTGAACTTGTGATGGCAAAGAATAAAAGTGACAAACTTCATAATAAAGGTTGCTATCATAAGGGGCAATATAACATGTCGTTCTTTTGCACTAAGGGATTGAGCATACAAACATAGAGCGCATGGCAACCTCTGCTTCCCTCTGCGAAGAGCCTAACTTTTACTTTTATGTATTTACTTTCATGCAAGAGTCAAAGTTTTTCTCTCTATTCCTTTTTATTTTTCTCTTTTGGCAAGGATCATGTGGTGAGAAAGATCTACGCACATATATCCAGTTGGATATGGGTAGCATGAGTTATTATTTTTGAAATCACCCTTGAGGTGAATACGTCGGGAGGCAAAATTGTAAGCCCCTATCTTTCTATGTGTCCGGTTGAAACGTTTTGCTCATGTGTATGCGGTGAGTGTTAGAAATCATAGAAGACTATATGATGGTTGAGTATGTGGAGCTCTTACTTAAACTATGTTGAATAAGTTGAATTACAGTTGCTTGGTGACTGAGAACATAGGTTGTTGAGTTTCAAGAGAATTCGTTGTTTGTTTGAACCTTAACATGTGAATTGGTTGCTACTTTAACATGAGAAGTTTTACAGGAAAGAATTATTGTTATGATGGTAGGAAAAGTGATTGAAATTGTCATTGATCAAACTTGTGCACTTTGCTAGCATTCACACTTCATAAATTATTTCTTTTATCATTTACCTACTCGAGCACGAGTAGGAATTAAGCTTGGGGATGCTGATACGTCTCTAATGTATCTATAATTTATGAAGTATTCATGGTGTTATATTATCATTCTTGGACGTTTTACAATCATTTTATAGCAACTTTATGTCATTTTTTGGGACTTACCTATTGACCCAGTGCCTAGTGCCAGTTGCTATTTTTTGCTTGTTTTTTACATCGCAGGAAATCAATATCAAATGGAGTCCAAACACCGTGAAAATTTTTGTGGATTCTTTATGGACCAGAACACATCCAATGGGCTAGAGCAGCACTTGGGGGGTGCCCCAAGGGGGCACAACCCACTGGGGCGCGCCTGGGCCCCCTGGCGTGCCCCAGTGGGTTGTGCCCACCTCGGTAGCCTCCCATACCCCTTTTCACCCTATAAATCATCTAATATTCCAAAAGCCCTTGGGCTAACCCTAGATCAAAAGTTTCGCCGCCGCAAGGCTCTATAGCCACGAGAAACCAATCTAGACCCCGTTCTGGTACTCCGCCGGAGGGGGAAATCATCACCGGTGGCCATCATCATCATCCCGGCAGCCACCTTGATAAGGAGGGAGTAGTCCACCCTCGGCCCTGAGGGTTTGTACCAATATCTATGTGTTTAATCTCTCTCTCTCTCTCACTCTCGTGTTCTTGAGATTTCACGATATTGATGTATCGTGGGCTTTGTTAATATAGTTGGATCATATGGTGTTTTCCCCTCTCTATCTTGTTGTGATGAATTGAGTTTGAGATTTCGTTCTTATCAGATTTAATACTTTTATGGATTTGAGAGCACTTGATATATGTCTTGCATATGAATACTCGTGGTGACAATGGGGTATCATATTGATTTACTTGATATGTGTTTTGGCACTCAACTCGCGGATTCCCGAGGTGACATTGGGGTAATATATGCATAGGGGTTGATGCACGTTCTCGTCTTTTTTTCTCTCCGGTAGAAATCTTGGGGCACTCTTTGAGGTTCTTTGTGTTGGATCGAGTATTATGAATTTGAATTTGCTTTGGTGTTATTTTAGTACGAACTCTTGATAGATCGATCGGAAATAATAACTTAGCGTTATTTTTGTACGTACTCTTGATAGATCGATCAGAAAGAATAAATTGGTGTTATTTTAGTACGAACTCTTGGATAGATCGATCGGAAAGAATAGCTACAAACAATTTCTTCTAATGTTCTCCGCTAGGTAGGAACTTTGGAGTGATTCTTCATCGCACTTTGAGGGATGGTTATATGATCCAATTATATTAGCATTGTTGAGAGATTGCACTAGCGAAAGTACGGACCCTAGGCCTCATTTTTAAGCATTGCAATGTCGTTTGTGCTCTGTTTTATCAATTGCTACCTTGTTGTTTTTTATTGTTCGTATTAGAAAAATAAATATCTACTATCAGTACTATGCTCTTATTACCATCTCTTCGCCAAACTAGTGCACCTATACAAATTACCCTTGTATTTGGTGTGTTGGGGACACAAGAGACTTTTTATTATTTGATTGCAGGGTTGTTTGAGAGGGACCATCTTCATCCTACGGCTCCCACGGATTGATAAACCTTAGGTCATCCACTTGAGGGAAAATTGCTACTGTCCTACAAAACTCTGCGCTTGGAGGGCAACACGTGTCTAGAAGAATAAAGTTGCATAGTAGACATCAGGCCCTCACACCGGCCAATGTGGGATGGCCAGAAGAGATCCTAAGACGCGGCTCTATTGAGCCCCGGGATGTTGACGAGGCGCGTAGCTCGCTGCCCTTGCTAGGGGAGGGAGTTGCGCTGGGTGGAGCGAGGCGACACTCACCCTGCATGGCTCTCACTTCCCGAAGCTCCTCGATTGTCTTGGTGATGAACTCCTGAGCACCCGGCGCCTCATGCCCTATGCTCCTCTAGCGGAAGCATGCATTGAAGCATGCCTCCACATGGTGCCGAAAGGCCTCCCTCGGCCAGGTCAGAGGCCCTCTAGAGGAGCGCCCCCGAGCCCAACCTGAGAGGGGCGCCAGGCACACCTTCCTATGCGAGAGGGGATGGCGCCCCATAAGTGGGCGCGGGGCCTGAGGCACGGTCGTCGGACGCCCCATCCTTGTGAGATCCTCGGTGCAGCAGCTTCTTCTTCTTGGGGATGACCTCTGGGGGTAGACGGCACCTTCATCATCCGGGTTCTCGATCGCCGCAGCCTGGTAAGCGCGCTCGAGGGAGCACACTGCATCCTTTTCGTCACAGGAAACCGTGATGATGTCGCCGCTCCCTGGCATCTTGAGGATGTTGTAGCCGTGGTGAGTCGCATCCATGAACTTGGCCAGGGCTGGATACCCAAGGATGGCATTGTACAGGAGGCGAATGTGGGCGACGTTGAAGTCGATGAGCTCAGTGTGATAGTTGTCGCGCTTGCGGAAGGTGACAGGGAGGCAGATCTGCCATATGGGGATGGTGGAGCCGTCGGTCACCTCCGAGAAGGGCCTAGTAGGCTGAAGCTGGTCGTACGACACCTGGAGCGTGTCGAACATCATGATGGAGAGGACGTTGAGCCCCGCGCCACCATCGATGAGTGTCTTGGTGACGAGGACATTGTTGATGGTGGGCGAGCAAAGCATCAGGAGCGCGCCATGTTGGGGAACATAGTAATTTCAAAAAAATTCCTATGCACACGCAAGATCATGGTGATGCATAGCAACGAGAGGGGAGAGTGTTGTCCACGTACCCTTGTAGACCGAAAGCGGAAGCATTATGACAATGCGGTTGATGTAGTCGTACGTCTTCACGATCGACCGATCCTAGTACCGAACGTACGACACCTCCGCGATTTGCACACGTTCAACTCGGTGATGTCCCACGATCTCACGATCCAGTAGAGCTTCAAGGGAGAGTTCCGTCAGCACGACGGCGTGATGACGCTGTTGATGAAGCTACTGGCGCAGGGCTTCGCCTAAGCACCGCTACGCTATGACCGAGGTGGATTATGGTGGAGGGGGCACCACACACGGCTAAAAGATCAATGATCAACTTGTGTATCTATGGGGTGCCCCTCCCCCGTATATAAAGGAGTGGAGGAGGGGGAGAGGCCAGCCCTCCTAGGCGCGCCCCAAGGGGAGTCCTACTCCCACAGGGAGTAGGACTCCAACCCTTCCAAGAATAGGAGTAGGAGAGAGGGAAGGAGGAGAGAGGGGAAGGAAAGGGGGGCGCCGCCCCCCTCCTTGTCCAATTCAGACTAGAGGGAGAGGGGGCGCGCGGCCTGCCCTGGCCGCCCCTCCTCTTCTACACTAAGGCCCAATAGCCCATTACACTCCCTGGGGGGTTCCGGTAACCCCCCGGTACTCCAGTATATGTCCGAACTTGCTCGGAACCCTTCCGAAGTCCAAACATAGTCATCCAATATATTGATCTTTATGTCTTGACCATTTCGAGACTCCTCGTCATGTCCGTGATCATATCCGTGACTCCAAAGTACCTTTGGTACATCAAAACACATAAACTCGTAATAACGATCGTCACCGAACGTTAAGCGTGCGGACCCTACAGGTTCGAGAACTATGTAGACATGACCGAGACTCATCTCCGGTCAATAACCAATAGCGGAACCTAGATGCTCATATTGGCTCCTAATATTCTACGAAGATCTTTATCGGTCAAACCGCATAACAACATACGTTGTTCCCTTTGTCATCGGTATGTTATGTGCCTGAGATTCGATCGTCGGTATCTCAATACCTAGTTCAATCTCGTTACCGACAAGTCTCTTTACTCGTTCCATAATGCATCATCTCATGACTAACTCATTAGTTACATTACTTGCAAGGCTTATAGTGATGTGCATTACTGAGAGGGCCCAGAGATACCTCTCCGACAATTGGAGTGACAAATCCTAATCTCGATCTATGCAACTCAACAAGCACCATCGGAGACACTGGTAGAGCAGCTTTATAGTCACCCAGTTATGTTGTGACGTTTGGTAGCAGACAAAGTGTTCCTCTGGTACTCGGGAGTTGCATAATCTCATAGCCATAGGAACATTTATAAGTCATGAAGAAAGTAATAGCAACAAACTAAACGATCATCGTGCTAAGCTAACGGATGGGTCAAGTCAATCACATCATTCTCTAATGATGTGATCCCGTTAATCAAATGACAACTCATGTCTATGGTTAGGAAACATAACCTTCATTGATTCAACGAGCTAGTCAAGTAGAGGAAAACTAGTGACACTCTGTTTGTCTATGTATTCACACATGTACTAAGTTTCCGACTAATACAATTCTAGCATGAATAATAAACATTTATCATGATATAAGGAAATATAAATAACAACTTTATTATTGCCTCTAGGGCATATTTCCTTCAGTCTCCCACTTGCACTAGAGTCAATAATCTAGATTACATAGTAATGATTCTAACACCCATGGAGTCTTGGTGCTGATCATGTTTTGCTCATGAGAGAGGCTTAGTCAACGGGTCTGCAACATTCAGATCTGTATGTATCTTGCAAATATCCATGTCTCCCTCCTTGACTTGATCGTGGATGGAATTGAAGCGTCTCTTGATGTGCTTGGCTCTTTGGGGAAATCTGGATTCCTTTGCCAAGGCAATTGCACCAGTATTGTCACAAAAGATTTTCATTGGACCGATGCACTAGGTATGACACCTAGATCGGATATGAACTCCTTCATCCAGACTCCTTCATTTGCTGCTTCCAAAGCAGATATGTACTCCACTTTACACATAGATCCCACTACGACGCTTTGCTTAGAACTACACCAACTGACAGCTCCACCGTTCAATAAAAACACGTATCCGGTTTGTGACTTAGAGTCATCCGGGTCAGTGTCAAAGCTTGCATCGACGTAACAATTTATGACGAGCTCTTTGTCACCTCCATAAAGGAGAAACATATTCTTAGTCCTTTTCAGTTATTTTAGGATGTTCTTGACCAATGTCCAGTGATCCACTCCTGGATTACTTTGGTACCTCCCTGCTAAACTAATAGCAAGGCACACATCAGGTCTGCTACACAACATTGCATACATGATAGAGCCTATGGCTGAAGCATAGGGAACACCTTTCATTTTCTCTCTATCTTCTACAGTGGTCAGGCATTGAGTCTGACTCAACTTCACACCTTGTAACACAGCAAGAACCCTTTCTTTGCTTGATCCATTTTGAACTTTTTCAAAAAATTATCAAGGTATGTGCTTTGTGAAAGTCAAATTAAGCGTCTTGATCTATCTCTATAGATCTTGATGCCCAATATATAAGCAGCTTCACCGAGGTATTTCATTGAAAAACTCTTATTCAAGTATCCTTTTATGCTATCCAGAAATTCTATATCATTTCCAATCAACAATATGTCATCCACATATAATATGAGAAATGCTACAGAGCTCCCACTCACTTTCTTGTAAATACAAGCTTCTCCAAAAGTCTGTATAAAACCATATGCTTTGATCAGACTATCAAAACGTTTATTCCAACACCGAGATGCTTGCACCAGTCCATAGATGGATCGCTGGAGCTTGCACACTTTGTTAGCACCCTTTGGATCGATAAAACCTTCAGGTTGCATCATATACAACTCTTCTTCTAGAAATCCATTTAGGAATCTAGTCTTTACACCAAATTTCATAATCATAAAAATGCGGCAATTGCTAACATGATTCAGACGGACTTAAGCATCGCTACGGGTGAGAAGGTCTCATCGTAGTCACTCCTTGAACTTGTCGAAAACCTTTCACAACAAGTCGAGCTTTGTAGGCAGTAACATTACTGTCAGCGTCAGTCTTCTTCTTGAAGATCCACTTATTCTCGACGGCTTGCCGATCATCGGGCAAGTCAACCAAAGTCCACACTTTGTTCTCATACATGGATCCCATCTCAAATTTCATGGCCTCAAGCCATTTTGCGGAATCTGGGCTCATCATCGCTTCCTCATAGTTCGTAGGTTCGTCATGGTCAAGTAACATGACTTCCAGAACAGGATTACCGTACCACTCTGGTGCGGATCTTACTCTGATTGACCTACTAGGTTCAGTAGTAACTTGATCTGAAGTTACATGATTTTCATCATTAGCTTCCTCACTAATTGGTGTAGGAGTCACAGGAACAAATTTATGTGATGAACTACTTTCCAATAAGGGAGCAGGTACAGTTACCTCATCAAGTTCTACTTTCCTCCCACTCACTTATTTCGAGAGAAACTCCTTCTCTAGAAAGGATCCATTCTTAGAAACGAATGTCTTGCCTTCGGATCTGTGATAGAAGGTGTACCCAACAGTCTCCTTTGGGTATCCTATGAAGACACAATTCTCCGATATGGGTTCGAGCTTATCAGGTTGATGCTTTTTCACATAAGCATCGCAGCCCCAAACTTTAAGGAACGACAACTTTGGTTTCTTGCCAAACCACATTTCATAAGGCGTCGTCTTAGTGGATTTAGATGGTGCCCTATTTAACGTGAATGCAGCCGTCTCTAAAGCATAACCCCAAAACGATAGCGGTAAATCAGTAAGGGACATCATAGATCACACCATATCTAGTAAAGTACGATTACGACATTCGGACACACCATTACGCTGTGGTGTTCCGGGTGGCATGAGTTGCGAAACTATTCTGCATTGTTTCAAATGAAGACCAAACTCGTAACTCAAATATTCTCCTCCATGATCAGATCACAGAAACTTCATTTTCTTATTACAATGATTTTCCACTCCACTCTGAAATTCTCTGAACTTTTCAAATGTTTCAGACTTATGTTTCATCAAGTAGATATACCCATATCTGCTCAAATCATCTATGAAGGTGAGAAAATAACGATACCCACCGCGAGCCTCTATGTTCATCGGACCACATACATCAGTATGTATGATTTCCAATAAATCTCTTGCTTGCTCCATTGTTCCAGAGAACGGCGTTTTAGTCATCTTGCCCATGAGGCATGGTTCGCAAGTACCAAGTGATTCCAAAAGTCCATCAGAATGGAGTTTCTTCATGCGCTTTACACCAATATGACCTAAACGGCAGTGCCACAAATAAGTTGCACTATCAGTATCAACTCTGCATCTTTTGGCTTCAATATTATGAATATGTGTATCACTACTATCGAGATTCATCAAGAATAGACCACTCTTCAAGGGTGCATGACCATAAAAGATATTACTCATATAAATAGAACAACCATTATTCTTAGATTTAAATGAATAACCGTCTCGCATCAAACAAGATTAAGATATAATGTTCATGCTCAACACTGGCACCAAATAACAATTATTTAGGTCTAATACTAATACCGAAGGTAGATGTAGAGGTATCGTGTCGATGGCGATCACATTGACTTTGGAACCATTTCCCACGCACATCGTCACCTCATCCTTAGCCAATCTTCGCTTAATCTGTAGCCCCTGTTTCGAGTTGCAGATATTAGCAACAGAACCAGTATCAAATACCCAGGTGCTACTGTGAGTATTAGTAAGGTACACATCAATAACATGTATATCACATATACCTTTGTTCACCTTGCCATCCTTCTTATCTGCCAAATACTTGGTGCAGTTCCGCTTCCAGTGACCAGTCCCTTTGAAGTAGAAGCACTCAGTCTCAGGCTTAGGTCTAGACTTGGGTTTCTTCACTTGAGCAGCAACTGGCTTGTTGTTCTTCTTGAAGTTCCCATTCGTCCCTTTACCCTTTTTCTTGAAACTGGTGGTCTTTTTGACCATCAACACTTGATGCTCCTTCTTGATTTCTACCTCCGCTGCCTTTAACATTCCGAAGAGCTCGAGAATCGTCTTATCCATCCCTTGCATATTATAGTTCATCACAAAGCTCTTGTAGCTTGGTGGCAGTGATTGAAGAACTCTGCCAATGACACTATCATCAGGAAGATTAACTCCTAGTTGAGTCAAGTGGTTGTGGTACCCAGACATTCTGAGTATATGTTCACTGACAGAACTATTCTCCTCCATCTTGCAGCTGTAGAACTTATTGGAGACTTCATATCTCTCAATCCAGGCATTTGATGGAAATATTAACTTCAACTCCTGGAACATCTCATATGCTCCATGACGTTCAAAACGTCGTTGAAATCCTGGTTCTAAGCCGTAAAGCATGGCACACTGAACTATCGAGTAGTCATCAACTTTGCTCTGCCAGACGTTCATAACATCTGGTGTTGCTCCTGCAGCGGGTTTGGCACCTAGCGGTGCTTCCAGGATGTAATTCTTCTATGCAGCAATGAGGATAATCCTCAAGTTCCGGACCCAGTCCATGTAGTTGCTACCATCATCTTTCAACTTAGCTTTCTCTAGGAATGCATTAATATTCAATGGAACAACAGTACGGGCCATCTATCTACAATCAAACATAGACAAGCAAGATACTATCAGGTACTAAGTTTATGATAAATTTAAGTTTAATTAATCATATTACTTAAGAAGTCCCACTTAGATAGACATCCCTCTAATCATCTAAGTGATCACGTGATCCACATCAACTAAACCATGTCTGTTCATCACATGAGATGGAGTAGTTTTCAATGGTGAACATCACTATGTTGATCATATCTACTATATGATTCATGCTCGACCTTTCGGTCTCAGTGTTCCGAGGCCATATCTGCATATGCTAGGCTCGTCAAGTTTAACCTGAGTATTCTGCGTGTGCAAAACTGCTTGCACCCGTTGTATGTGAACGTAGAGCTCATCACACCCGATCATCACGTGGTGTCTCGGCACGACGAACTTTCACAATGGTGCATACTCAGGGAGAACACTTATACCTTGAATTCAGTGAGAGATCATCTTATAATGCTACCGTCAATCTAAGCAAAATAAGATGCATAAAAGATAAACATCACATGCAATCAATATAAGTGATATGATATGGCCATCATCATCTTGTGCCTTTGATCTCCATCTCCAAAGCACCGTCATGATCACCATCGTCACCGGCTTGACACCTTGATCTCCATCGAAGCATCGTTGTCGTCACGCCAACTATTGCCTCCATGACTATCGCTACCACTTACTGATAAAGTAAAGCAATTACATGGCAATTGCATTTCATACAATGAAGCGACAACCATATGGATCCTGCCAGTTGCCGATAACTGTGTTACAAAACATGATCATCTCATACAATCAAATTTAGCATCATGTCTTGACCATATCACATCACAACATGCCCTGCAAAAACAAGTTAGACGTCCCCTACTTTGTTGTTGCAAGTTTTACGTGGCTTCCATGGGCTGAGCAAGAACCGTTCTTACCTATGCATCAAAAACCACAATGTGGTATAGTGATTGCTTTTTGATCTTCAGAAAGAACCCTGCTCATTGAATCCGATTCAACTAAAGCTGGAGAAACAGACACCCACTAGCCACCTGTGTGCGAAGCACGTCGGTAGAACCAGTCTCGCGTAAGCGTACACGTAATGTCGGTCTGGACCGCTTCATCCAACAGTGCCGCTGAATCAAGAATCAACTAGTGACGGCAAGCAATATGTATATACCCACGCCCACAACTCCTTTGTGTTGTACTCACGCATAAACCTAGCTTGGATACCACTGTTGGGGAACGTAGTAATTTCAAAAAAATTCCTACGCGCACGCGAGATCATGGTGATGCATAGCAACAAGAGGGGAGAGTGTCGTCCACGTACCCTCATCGACCGAAAGCGGAAGCGTTATGAGAACGCGGTTGATGTAGTCGTACGTCTTCACGATCAACCGATCCTAGTACCGAACGTACGACACCTCTGCGATTTGCACACGTTCAGCTCGGTGACGTCCCACGAACTCATGATCCAGTAGAGCTTCGAGGGAGAGTTCCGTCAGCACGACGGTGTGATGATGGTGTCGACGAAGCTACCGACGCATGGCTTCACCTAAGCACCACTACGATATGACCGAGGTGGATTATGGTGGAGGGGGGCACCGCACACAGGTAAAAGATCAATGATCAACTTGTGTGTCTATGGGGAGCCCCCTCCCCCGTATATAAAGGAGTGGAGGAGGGGGAGAGGCCGATCCTCCTAGGCGCGCCCCAAGGGGAGTCCTACTCCCACCGGGAGTAGGACTCCAACCCTTCCAAGAGTAGGAGTAGGAGAGAGGGAAGGAGGAGAGAGGGGAAGGAAAGGGGGGCGCCGCCCCCTCCTTGTCCAATTCGAACTAGAGGGAGAGGCGGCGTGCGGCCTGCCCTGGCCGCCCCTCCTCTTCTCCACTAAGGCCCAATAGGCCCACTACACTCCCCGGGGGTTTCCGGTAACCCCCCAATACTTCGTTATTTGTCCGAACTTGCCCGGAGCCCCACTCATCCAATATAGCGATCTTTATGTCTTGACCATTTTGAGACTCTTCCTCATGTCCGTGACTCCGAAGTACCTTTGGTACATCAAAACACATAAACTCGTAATATCGATCGTCAACGAACGTTAAGCGTGCGGACCCTACGGGTTCGAGAACTATGTAGACCTGACCGAGACTCGTCTCCGGTCAATAACCAATAGTGGAACATGGATGCTCATATTGGCTCCTACATATTCTACGAAGATCTTTATCGGTCAAACCGCATAACAACATACGTTGTTCCCTTTGTCATCGGTATGTTACTTGCCCGAGATTCGATCGTCGGTATCTCAGTACGTAGTTCAATACCATTACCAGCAAGTCTCTTTACTCGTTCCATAATGAATCATCTCATGACTAACTCATTAGTTACATTGCTTGCAAGGCTTATAGTGATGTGCATTACTGAGAGGGCCTAGAGATACCTCTTCGACAATCGGAGTGACAAATCCTAATCTCGACCTATGCCAACTCAACAAGCACCATCGGAGACACCAGTAGAGCACCTTTATAATCATCCAGTTACGTTGTGACATTTGGTAGCACACAAAGTGTTCCTCCGGTACTCGGGAGTTGCATAATCTCATAGTCATAGGAACATGTATAAGTCATGAAGAAAGCAATAGCAACAAACTAAACAATCATCATGCTAAGCTAACGGATGGGTCAAGTCAATCACATCATTCTCTAATCATGTGATCCCATTAATCAAATGACAACTCATGTCTATGGTTAGGAAACATAACCATCATTGATTCAATGAGCTAGTCAAGTAGAGGCAAACTAGTGACACTCTGTTTGTCTATGTATTCACACATGTACTAAGTTTCCGGTTAATACAATTCTAGCATGAATAATAAACAGTTATCATGATATAAGGAAATATAAATAACAACTTTATTATTGCCTCTAGGGCATATTTCCTTCACGCCGGTAGTGGCCGCACACTTGAGCTGGTCAGTAGAGTCAAAGGTGATGGCGTACTTGGACCATCTAAGCGGACGCGATGCCTCGAGCTTGGGGAGGGACGCATTCACCTTGCGAGCGAATTGCTTGAAGATGCTTTGGAAGGCGGGGGCCTGAGTGCCACCTAGGATTCAAGCCATGGCATGAGGCTCTTGGAAGCCCCCCAGCCCCATAATCTTGGTGGTGGTCGTCATTCCTCCTTGGCGGCGGCAATGGAGGAAGGCCAGCGTTGCCCTGAGGATGATCCTCACAAGGCTGGTGAGGGAGTCCTGGATTAGGGGGTGTCCGGATAGCCGGACTATACCTTCGGCCGGACTCCTGGACTATGAAGATACAAGATTGAAGACTTTGTCCCGTGTCCGGAAGGGACTTTCCTTGGTGTGGAAGGCAAGCTTGGCGACAGGATATGTAGATCTCCTACCATTGTAACCGACTCTGTGTAACCCTAGCCCTCTCCGGTGTCTATATAAACCGGAGAGGTTTTAGTCCGTAGGACGAAGAGCAATCATACCATAGGCTAGCTTCTAGGGTTTAGCCTCTCTGGTCTTGTGGTAGATCTACTCTTGTACTACCCATATCATCAATATTAATCAAGCAGGACGTAGGGTTTTACCTCCATCAAGAGGGCCCGAACCTGGGTAAAACATCGTGTTCCCTGCCTCTTGTTACCATCCGCCTTAGACGCACAGTTCGGGACCCTCTGCCCGAGATCCGCCTGTTTTGACACCGACATTGGTGCTTTCATTGAGAGTTCCTCTGTGTCGTCACTTTCAGGCCCGATGGCTTCTCCGATCATCAACAGCGATGCGATCTAGGGTGAAACCTTTCTCCCCGGACAGATCTTCGTATTCGATGGCTTTGCACTGCGAGCCAATTCGCTTGGTCATCTGGAGCAGATCGAAAGCTACGCCCTTGGCCATCAGGTCAGATTTGGAAGTTTGAACTACACGACGACATCCGTGGAGACTTGATCTTCGACGGATTCGAGCGACAGCCGAGCGCGCCGCACTGTCACGATGGGCATGATCTAGCTCTGCTGCCGAACAATGCCCTGGAGGCCGCACCCGCATCAGCTCCAACCCTTAATTCGGAGCCAACTGCGCCAATCGAGGATGGGTGGTTGGACACTGCCTCGGGGCCTGCAATCTCTACGGCGATCGAGCCGAACACCAGCCCTATTCTCTGCGAAGCCCGTGACTCCAAGGAGCCGGACTCCTCTCCAGACTCGGAGCCCTCCGCGCCCCTACCGATCGAACCCGATTGGGCGCCGATCATGGAGTTCACCGCCGCGGACATCTTTCAGCACTCGCCCTTCGGCGATATTCTGAATTCACTAAAGTCTCTCTCTTTATCAGGAGAGCCCTGGCCGGACTATGGCCAGCAAGGTTGGGATGTGGATGATGAAGAAATTCAAAGCCCACCCACCACCCACTTCGTAGCCACTGTCGATGATTTAACCGACATGCTCGACTTCGACTCCGAAGACATCAATGGTATGGACGCCGATGCAGGAGACGATCTAGAACCAGCGCCTATAGGGCATTGGAAAGCCACCTCGTCGTATGATATATACATGGTGGACACCCCAAAAGAAGGCAATGGCGATGGAATAGAGGAGGATGACCCCTCCAAGAAGCAGCCTAAGCGCCGGCGTCAGCGGTGCCGCTCTAAATCCCGCCAAAGCAAAAATGGTGATTCCGGCATGGGAGATAATAACACCCCAGATAGTGCTGAAGACAACCACCTCCAGCAAGATTTAGCACAGGAGGATGGAGAAACCAACCCTCATGAGAGAGCAGTAGACAGAGAGGTCAAGGACGATAATTATATGCCTCCCTCCGAAGACGAGGCAAGCCTCGATGACGACGAATTTGTTGTGCTGGAGGATCCCGTCGAACAAGAGCGTTTCAAACGCCGGCTTATGGCCACGACGAGCATCCTCAAGAAAAAACAACAACATCTTAGAGCTGATCAAGATTTGCTAGCCGACAGATGGACTGAAGTCCTTGCGGCCGAAGAGTATGAACTCGAACGCCCCTCCAAGAGCTACCCAAAGCGCAGGTTTCTACCCCGATTAGAGGAGGAAGCACTTGAACCTACATCACCAGCGCATGATGCGGCCGACCGGCCACCCCGTGGCCGCGGCAGAGAGGCCTCTCGGCCCTCCACTCAAGCCGCACCCCGGTGCCGCTCAAAAAATACCAAGGCACGGGAAAATGCGCCAGACCTGCGAGATATATTGGAGGACAAGGCAAGGCAAATAAGATTGATCTATGGATCGCGTGGGTGCCCCATGGCACGAGATGGTAATTGTCACTCCGGATACAGTAAATCCGGCCGGGCCGAACACAGTAGACAAAGCTCGTTTGAGCTGCGTCGTGATATAGCCCAATACAGAGGCGCCGCACACCCACTATGCTTCACAGATGAAGTAATGGATCATGAAATCCCCGAGGGTTTTAAACCCGTGAACATCTAATCATACGATGGCACAACAGATCCTGCGGTATGGATCGAGGACTATCTCCTTCATATCCACATGGCCTGCGATGATGACCTACACGCCATCAAATATCTCCCACTCAAGCTTAAAGGACCAGCTCAGCATTGGCTTAACAGCTTGCCAGCAGAATCAATTGGTTGTTGGGAGGACCTGGAAGCCGCACTCCTCGACAATTTCCAGGGCACTTATGTGCGACCACCAGACGCCGATGACTTCAGCCACATAATTCAGCAGCCAGAGGACTCGGCCAGACAATTCTGGACACGGTTCCTAACCAAGAAAAATCAAATCGTTGATTGTCCGGACGCAGAGGACCTAGCAGCCTTCAAGCATAACATCCGTGACGAGTGGCTTGCACGGCACCTAGGACAGGAAAAGCCGAAATCTATGGCAGCCCTCACGACACTTATGACCCGCTTTTGCGCGGGAGAAGACAGCTGGCTAGCTCGCAGCAATAACACGACCAAGAGCCCTGGTAATTCAGATACCAAGGACAACAGTGGCAGGTCGCGTCGCAACAAGCAAAAGCGGCGCATTAACAGTGACAATGCTGAGGATACGGCAGTTAATGCTGGATTCAGAGGCTCTATACCCGGGCAGCGGAAAAAGCCATTCAAAAGAAATACTCCGGGCCCGTCCAGTTTGGACCAAATACTCGACCGCTCATGCCAGATACATGGCACCCCCGAAAAACCAGCCAATCACACCAACAGGGATTGTTGGGTGTTCAACCAGGTAGGCAAGTTGAATGCCAAAAGCAGAGACAAGGGGCTGCATAGCGATGACGAGGAGGAGCCCCGGCCGCCGAACAACAGTGGACAGAAAGGTTTTCCCCCACAAGTGCGGACGGTGAACATGATATACGCAATCCACGTCCCCAAGAGGGAGCGGAAGCGTGCGCTAAGGGACGTATACACGATGGAGCCAGTCGCCCCAAAGTTCAACCCATGGTCTTCCTGCCCGATCACTTTTGATTGAAGGGACCACCCCACTAGCATCCGTCATGGCGGATTCGCCGCATTGGTTCTAGACCCAATTATTGACGGATTTCTCCTCACCAGAGTCCTTATGGACGGCGGCAGCAGCCTGAACCTGCTTTACCAGGATACAATGTGGAAAATGGGCAACGATCCCTTGAGGATTAAACCCACTAAAACGACCTTTAAAGGCATCATACCAGGTGTAGAGGCCAACTGTACAGGCTCAGTCACACTTGAAGTGGTCTTCGGATCTCCAGATAATTTCCGAAGCGAGGAGTTAATCTTCGACATAGTCCCGTTCCGCAGTGGCTATCACGCACTGCTCGGGCGAACCGCATTTGCCAAGTTCAATGCAGTGCCGCACTACGCATACCTCAAGCTTAAGATGCCAGGCCCTCGAGGAGTCATCATGGTCAATGGAAACACCGAATTATCTCTTCGAATGGAGGAGCATACGGCGGCTATCGTAGCAGAAGTACAAAGCAGCCTCTCAAGGCAATTCTCCAGTCTGGCCATTAAACGTCTGGACACCGTCAAGCGCACCCAGAGTAACCTACAACAAGACTTCTTGGCACGTTCTGAGCAAGCGTAGCAATGCGGCCCCAACCCCAGCCCTCGCGAACTTGCGAAACCAGTGTTGCGCATACATAACTTCGCTCTGGAAATACCATGGGCATAGGGGGAGGGGCACCATCACGGCACGCCCGAAACGCGGCTTAAACCGCACTAGGGGCTGCCGATTTCTTAATTTTCTCTTATTTTCAGGACTCCATTCTTCGGAAGGCTTGTCCGGCAGTACAATTGCCGCACAAACGATACAACCAGGGAAGAAGAAAGCTACGCCGCACTATGGAACTCTAAGGTGGTCTCTATAACGAGCAGTATACCTGTTTCACATACCATTCTGCAGCTCGCCCCTGGAAAGGACATGTTAAGTAGTCCCATCTTTTGCTTATTGCACTATTTGTATCATTCTGCTTTGATTGCAGCTTTTTTAAATAAACAATGCATAGCTTCCGTCTATTATTGCATTACTCTTTTTTACGAATATATGTTCATTAATGACATGTTGAACCCGTACACTTTGGTACGACCAATACGCCAGGGGCTTAAGTACCCCACAATACGGTGTGAGAAGTCCGAACACTTTCACAAGTGCGGCACCCCGAACTTATAGCATTAAATGCATCGGCTCCGAATCATGTCTTGGGTCAATAGTTGGGTTTGCCCGGCTCCTATGTTTTGGTACCTTACGTTCCGTTATATCGGCTAAGGCAGCACTAGGAGAACTACTGCGATTGTGCCCCATTTGAGCTGGGCTAAGCACCTCAGTAGAGAAAGCTAAAACTGACCGTCATGATGAGGCGAGAGCTGGTCGCTGTTCGAGAGGTTTTCGAGTCCCTAAAGACTTATGCCGCTTAGAGCGAGGAGTCGGCTTTGTCCGACCTAGGCGTGGATAGCGCCCCGAACTCGGTCTTCCGAACACTAGGGGCTTCGCAGAAATTTAAAATTATAGAATTCTATAGCTAAGTGAGAGTGTTCAAGCATTATAGTCTGATTGCCTTGTTCGTTGTGTTGAGCGCCTCCCTCGAAGGACCCAAGAATGAGAAAAAGAGCGCTCATGTTTATCCCAAACACCCCAGCACTCGTGGCATGGGGGCAGAAGCCGACGACTCGCCATCTCTCAACTTTGATAAACGGCCGCACAGAAGGTAATATTTTAAATTCAAAAGCGTTGCTTAGCGCACATGAACAAGTTTTCAGCGTACAAGATCACAAATGCGAGTTTACACAAAAATTACATCTTTGGAGCATTCATCCGCTATAAGGCGGGCACCCTTCAGGACGCCCTCATAATACGCTTCCGGGACGCGATGCTCCTTGCCCGGCGGCGGCCCGTCCTTCACCAGCTTCTCCGCATCCATCTTGCCCCAGTGCACTTTAGCACGGGCAAGCGCCCTACGGGCACCTTCGATGCAGACGGAGCGCTTGATTACTTCAAGCCATGGACAGGTATCCACTAGCCGCCTCACTAGCCCAAAATAGCTCCCAGGCAGATCCTCTCCAGGCCAAAGCCGAACTACGAGGCCCTTTATGGCCTGTTCGGCCACCTTGTGGAGCTCGACCATTTGCTTCAGCTGGTCGCTCAAAGGCACCAGGTGTCCGGCCTCAGCATACTGAGACCAGCACACCTTCTCCGTCGAGCTCCCCTCCTCGGCTCGGTAGTAGGCGGCGGCATCAGACACACTACGGGGAAAATCTGCGACACCTTGGGGATCTTGAGGCGAATGTTGGTGAAGCGCTGGATGTATTTGTGCAAGGTCTCCCCTGGCTGCTGCTTGATGCGCCGCAGGTCACCTGCAATGGGGGCGCGATCACAAGTGCCCTGAAAATTGGCGATGAAGCGCTCTCACATTTTGTCCCAGGAGGAGATCAATCCCGCGGGGAGGTTCAGGAGCCATTAGCGTGCGCCGTCCTTGAGGGCCATGGGGAACCAGTTCGCCGTGACCTTCTCATCACCGTTGGCCGCCTCGATGCTCAGCTCGTAGAGCTGGAGGAACTTGGCGGGGTTAGGGGTGCCGTCGTAGCATGGAGGCAGGTCCAGCTTGAAATTCTCGGGCCAAACGACGCGACGCAGTTCCAAGGTGAACGCACGGTAGCCTGCCACACTCACGGGATCCCATCGCAGAGGGGAGCATGGTCTTGGTGCGCGCGCGCCACTGCCTCGGGCAGCACGCGGTCTTGACGCGGCGGTGCTGGGAGTGCACATGCCTCTCCTTGAGGCCGGTTCACCACTTGGCAGCTTTCTTCGTCGCGCGCTGGCGCCCTGCGCGGCGGGTCGTGTCGAGGGGCCTCACGCCTTGGCTCGAGGGAGGCATCCTGCCTAGGAGGTGGAGGAGGCACGCCGTGGGCCATGTCGCCCGCGAGAGGCGGTGGGGCAGGCAGCGAGCGAGATGGTGCAGGGCCTCTCTAGCGGCACTGACGAGTTCGGCGATGCGGTCCAGCCAGTCCTCGTAGAGGTCATCGGTCGGGCGATAGTGCAGAAGCTCACACACCATGAGCAGCGCAGCCTGCACGTTCGTTGGCCCACGACGAGCATGGGAAGACGAAGCTGCCGCCGGAGTCAGTGATGGAGTGGCGGTGCGTCCATCAGGCCGCACAGAAGTCTGGAGCGGCAAAGCCTGCTGCTCGTGGGCTGCGGGGCCAGTGGCAGCATTTGCTGTAGGCGATGGGGAACGACGGGGGGTGTCGTTGTCCGCAGGTGCTGTCTGGGCGACGTGAGCAGCGAGGGCAGCCCGATGCTCAGCACGAACTTGACAAGCGCCGGCCATGAGAACGACGGAACGATGGCGAATCGACCGGTGGGAGAGAGGCTCCGACACACCCCTACCTGGCGCGCCAAATGTCAGATTTAGGGCTCTGGAGACCCAAGAAAGGTTCAAACTCTGGGGTGCGTGCGAAGAACTCGATCTCCCTAGCCTACCAACTTGTTGCTCTCACAACCTAGCTTGATGAACAGGAAAGGAAAGAGACAAGACAGTTTATCCAGGTTCAGGCCACCTTGCAGTGTAATACTCTACTCCTGCTTTGGTGTGGTTTAGCCTCGCGGAGGGCTGAGGATGAACTAGTATAGAGGAAGAACAACCTCAGGAGGTCAGTTCTTGTGTTGGTATAAGCGAGTGAGGGTTTTGATTGGATCGGATCCGGATCCCACCATATGGTGGTGGCTAAGCTATCCTTATAGTGGCCTTGGTCCTCTTCCTCCAAAATGAAGGCGGGAAAGGATCCCACAATTGCCAAGTTTGAAGGGAGACAAGCAGTACATCTTATCCCGATGAAAGGTGGTCTTCACCTGCAAAGCTTCTGGTCATGGCACTGTGGTGAGCTCGGCGATGACATCCATCCTGTCGTCTTGGCGGTCTTGGTCTTATTGCACGGAAATGGAAACCTTTGGGTGATTCCTCGGGACTCCGCGCCTACGCTTGCCTCCTTAGCACCAAAGAGGAAACCTGCCACACTGCGACCATTGGCGCCTGCCTGGCCTTTGTCGTCACGGCTTGCGTCATCCAGACCTCATGAGATGGGCGCTTGCATAGGAATCTCCGCTCCTCGGGAGCCAGCCTGATCAGGCCACTCCCTCCAGGGGTCTTGACGTCGTCCACCTCGTGAGGCTTGGCCCCTCGCGAGGGTCTTGTCTTGTCGATGCTGAAGATGAGCCGTACCAGGCCGTTGACGGAGCCACGCAGTGGGCCGCAGGCTGGGAAGTCTGGGTACCCTGGTTCCAGAACACCGACAGATTGATACCTTGGTTCTCAAACTGAGGGAAATACTTATCTCTACTTTGCTGCATCACCCTTTCCTCTTTAAGGCTAAAACCAACGCAAGCTCAAGAAGTAGCACTTTGCTACATCTTTTCCCCTATACCCGATTGCTGCGATTAGATGATGGATCCCAGGATCCAGCTGACACCACCGATGACTACTACTACCCCGAGGGTGCCTACTACTAGGTGGAGGCCACCAACAATCAGGAGTAGTTAGGAGCCTCCTAGGCAGGAGGCCTTGCCTTTTCGATCGATGTTGTTGTTTTTGCTAGCCTTCTTAAGGCACACTTTTTTACCTTACGTATGTACTTAGATATGGTTGCTTCCGCTAACTCGTTTGTATTCGAGCTTATGTATTCATGCCCTCGAGGCCCCTGGCTTGTAATATACATCTTGTATGACTTTAATTTATGTCTACAGTTGTGTTGTGATATCTTCCCGTGGGTCTCTGATCTTGATCGTGCACATTCGTGTGTATGATTAGTGCATGATTAAGTCAGGGCGTCACAAGTTGGTATCAGTGCCGACTGCCCATAGGAAGTCCCTTTCCAACTCCTTGGCCAAAGTTGAGTATAGTCTTTGAAAAACTATTTTACTAACATTGTTGTGTTGCTTATGGGCCCACATCACAAACGGTTGGTATTAGGATCTTTTATTCCTCGCCTATACTCTGGGATCCTGATCTCTCTTATATTCGGGTTATGATTTTACTAACTCTAACTCTAGGTTCTTGAAACTACTTCGTCCCAGAGAGCCCCTCATTGCAGATGATGGATTGATTCGCCAGAAGATTGGAAAGATACTCTTCGATGTTTCCCAAGACCCTTGTGCCAGTCGTTGTTGCAATTCCCTACCATTGTTATATCCTTATGGATAAGTACATACACTTGTCATTCATACATTCATTCCCGTCGCTCTTGTTACTACAAGATACCCTGAAGCATTTCCTATATTCCGAGAATCCATTGTGCCTACTGCCTTGCAGCTCCATTTCCGCATGAATACATCTACGGATAATTCTTCACACTTATCGAGGATTTGTTCAGTCCTAGTTGTTCATGTGATTCACAAGATACTTTGAAATACTATCTGATCTTCCAGTAATCCTCTGCTAACTATTCCTCTGCAAATACGTACCTGCTTGCATTATGGTTACTTTCCATATGTCTAGCAGTATTCATTAGTACCTTTGTCATTGTCATTTTGAGCCTTTGATTCGATATGTTTGTGAATGGTCGCAATCATCAGTCAAAACTAGAATTTGTCCTTTTGGCTTAGACATCACTCCGGACATGAGCTAGTTTTCGGCAAATAAAACTTTGATTGATTGTCCATATACTTCTATTCAACTTACCCATCTTTTGATCAAAGCATCCGGTTCTGATACACCGATCTGGAAATCATAATTCCTTTGTATTTAAGCCTTGTATTATTCAGATAATTCAATAGTTTGATGCCTTTGCATTCTTTCTTCTTCTGGCTGAGTACCGTTACTCACACCAGATCCTTTGTGGTCTGCTAGACCCTTTGGTGGATTAGTATCCGATAGTTCCGCATATTCAAAATCCTTATGAGTTATTCCCCTGTTACAAATGCCTTCGGCAAAGTGGTGTCATTTAGTTCTTGTCGTTTGTATTCTACTTTGAGACGGTATCTATTGCTTCTATAAATGTGTGGTATATATTTGTAATGTCCCTATGGGTTGTGTCTATGCCTTCGCTATCTGATGGAACCCAAAATTCTTCATGGGTCATCATATCCTTCTGGTATTCCATCGGTTAAACTTTCAAACTAAACATTTTTAACAGAGAGCAGTGAATGAGAAGTTGTGTATTGGAAAAGTGGGAGTCAACCTTGAACTTTGCGCTCATGCCCATGGACACAATGCAGATCTTATCATGGAAGCTTCTTGTAAAAATAATTACCCATTTGTTATAAGTTCATCTTGTATCTGTGGTTTGATCATATACAAATGTGGTTCCGACCATATTGTTCTTCTTTGATCCCATTGCTCGGACAGGTTAAAGTACTTGTCTCCTGCAAATCAAAATACCTATCCAACCTCTATTCTGGTCTACCTTTGAGTATTACCCTCTGGTATCTTGATAATATCATGGAACGATGTTGCTTATTATGAGTCTTCATTAATTATTATTTCTCACCGATTTAAATTTTTCCTGGGTTCTAGGTTGTTAGACACCCAAGGACACCGATAACTGAATCAAGTCCGCACTATAATTCAACAACTCTTCAAAATGTTTGGAGTAATCCGAATATCCACAAGAACATTGCAAGCACAATGCTAAATGTTTCTTGATCAACTATCCAAACACCATTGTATGGGTAAGCATCATAAATTCCTTGCCCCTTTGTCTAAATAGTTACATGGTTGGAGTCCTACCAAGCATATCATGCTCGGCTTTTCCGTGGGAAAGATATACTCTTGATATTCGGGTATAAAAACAGTTTCCTTTCCATTGGTCTGTTTAATCTGATAATCATATTTTTTCCTTTCCATTGTTTTGTTTAACCTTTCTTGTAATCTAAATTATCTGAGCAATGATACTTCCCTGCTTATGTCAACACCTCAGTTGTACAACTCTGTCAGCAAGACCCCGTTACTATTTTTGATGACATTTCAGTAACCATCAATGGACGAGAACTTTGCCTATTGGTCCGCCTCGTTTCAACAAGCAGTAAAATGGTTTTGTTCATCCCTCGTCCTTGGTACCAACTTTGGTGCCAACATAACTGATAGACTATCCTCTAACATGACTTGCTATCATGATCGTGCAAGATGTCTGCTCCCTTCCTACTTTTAACCACATGGTGGCCCATAACCCACAGTTCCATAGGATCAAAACCTGACTCTCTTGTACAACCCTGTTTCCAAAGTTATTCCTCACTCTTGGCTTCGTATGTAATTCACAAGCTAATTTCCTTACCATGTTTCATTCAACATTGATCTTCATTGCTCTAAACCCTTCATCACCTGTTTTAGGCATCAGTTGGATGCCTACCTAGTTGAAACTAGTTGAACCTCCTTATGTCACCCTCGATATGTTTCTTGGTCCTTCTACCCCCCAATTCATAATAATTACCAGAATATGTCCTTATATAGTTCCCCCTTGTAGACTTTTCGTAAGTACGATGAAGATCCCGATGGAAGGACGACAACTTCATCACGATGCTCCGATGCATAGAAATGAATACATCAACGAAAAGGATCAACCTCTTCAATGAGAGCAACAAGAACAAGAAGACTCATTAGAATTTCGTAACCACAACTTTCCCCCCTCACTCTACCTCTTAAATCTCGGGACGAGATTTCTTGTAGTGGAGGAGATTTGTAACACCCCCGGAATCATGCTACAGTGACCTCACACTAATGGTGCCATGTCATCAAGTTTAACTAAGCCAAATTGCCACTAGATAAAAATGAAATTCAAATTTAAAGTGAGAATTTAAATTCACAAACATGGTTGGAAAATAGTTCACCATTTAGCAAATATTCCAAAATAAATAATGGTTGAGGAAAACAACATCACTTCTTTACTCTTCTGGGCTCTAGCAAATAATCAGTGTCAAATCAGAATTATTAAATGCTTTTCCCCATTTATGAAAATGCAAACTATTTCAAATATCTCCCAAACTTCTTGTGGCTGTGCCTAGTATTGCTATGTAAATTATGGGCCAAGTTTCATATTTTACATAAGTCAATAACTATTAAAAATAAATACAAAATAGGAGAAATAAAAGAAAACATAAAAGGAACTAAAGAAAAAGGGAAAAGGCCCCTGTGCATAGGGCTAAGTGCACAGTGCTGGCCCAGCCCAGCTGGGGGGGGGGGTCTTCGCCTCCCCCCTATTCACCATGGAGCGGTTGATGTCGTTGGCGCGTCCATGGCATGGATCTGCCACGGGGCAGCCATCTAGAGGCCACCGTCGACCCCTCCCTCGCAACCCTAGCTCCACCATCTTTCCCCCTCGCCTTGATCCCTTCTTGATATGTCTCCAAAGTATCTACTTTTCCTAACGCTTGTCCTCTTGTTTTGGACTCTAATTTGCATGATTTGAATGAAACTAACCCTGGACTGACGTTGTTTTCAGCAAAACTACCATGGTGTTGTTTTTGTGCGGAAATAAAAGTTCTCGGAATGGAACGAACTTTGCGAGGAATTTGTATATAATATATAAGAATTTCTGGAGCCAAGACCTACCGGAGAGGGGCCCCTAGGTGGGCACAACCCACCAGGGCGCGCCCCTCTCCTAGCGTGCCCAGGTGGGTTGTCCCCACCTGGTGGCCCTGCTGACCCTGAAACCAACGCTATAAATTACTATTTTTGGAGAAAAAAATCAGGGAGAAAGAATTATCACGATCCACGAGACGGACTGGCCGCCAAGCCCTGTTCTTCCTCGGGAGATCTAGAGTCCGTTTAGGGCTCCGGAGAGGGGGATCTTAGTTCTTCGTCATCACCAACCCTTCTCCATCGCCAATTCCATGATGCTCCCCACCGGGAGTGAGTAATTCCTTCGTAGGCTCGCTGGTCGGTGAGGAGTTGGATGAGATTCATCATGTAATCGAGTTAATTTTGTTAGGGCTTGATCCCTAGTATCCACTATGTTCTTAGATTAATGTTGCTATGACTTTGCCATGCTTAATGCTTGATACTTTGGGCCCGGGTGCCATGATTTCAGATCTGAACCTTTATGTTATCATCATTATATCCATGTTCTAGATCCGATCTTGCAAGTTATAGTCACCTACTGCGTGTTATGATCCGGCAACCCCGGAGTGAAAACAACCGGGCCCACTCCCGGTGATGACCATAGTTTGAGGAGTTCATGTATTCACTATGTGTTAATGCTTTGTTCCAGTTCTCTATTAAAAGGAGGCCTTAATATCCCTTAGTTTCCAATATGGACCCCGCTGCCACGGGAGGGTAGGACAAAAGATGTAATGCAAATTCTTTTAATAATGCACGTATGACTATTTACGGAATACATGCCTACATTATATCGATGAACTGGAGCTAGTGACGTGTCGCCCTAGGTTATAACTGTCACATGGTGAATATCATCCAACAAGTAACCGATCCAATGCCTACGAACTTTTCCATATTGTTTCTGCTAAGTTACTACTGCTATCATCATTTTTACACTTGCTACAAAATTACTGCCATTACTGTTACTATTTCTATTGCTGTTGTCACTACTATCAAAACTATCAAACTACTTTGCTACTGATCACTTTGTTGCAGATAATTAATCTCCAGGTGTGGTTTTATTGACAACTCAGCTACTAATACCTTCAAATATTCTTTGGCTCCCCTTGTGTCGAATCTATAAATTTGGGTTGAATACTCTACCCTCGAAAACTGTTGCGATCCCCTATACTTGTGGGTTATCAAGACCTTTTTCTAGAGCTGTTGCCGGGGAGCATAGTTATATTTGTTGAGTCACTTGGGATTATTACCATACTATCACTATGAAGAATCTGAAGAATGCTAAGACTAAGGTATCCCCTCAAAGACGAGGGGAGGTAAGGAATTGCCATCCAGTTCTGCTTTAGATTCACCTTCTATTATGAATAAACTTGCAACACCACCCCATGCTATTAATTCTGATATGTCGCAAGTTATTGATGATGCTACTTCTACTATGAATGATTCTTATGATGATGCTAGTTCCTTGCTTGATAATGATGAAGTGTCACTTGGTGAATTTCTTGATAAACAAATTGCTAGAGTAATACAACATGATGTTGTTGAATCTCATGATGAGCTTGAAACTGAATCTCCCGAAACACCTACTAGAACTAGCCTTCCTAGATATGAATTGCCTAAGGTACCGGAAGGTTATGTTATGAGTGAAGAAACAACTAGAGATATTCTTGCTTGCAATGATAGAGATGATCTAGAAAAATTATTAAACAAGTATAAGGAAACATCTCTGAATGCTAGAATGAAGTGTCATCCTAAGTTTGCTACTTCACCTATCTTTATTGATGATAAGGATTATGAATTCTCTGTCGACCCAGAGTTAATTACTTTGGTTGAATCTGATCCTTTCCATGGTTATGAAACTGAAACTGTTGTGGCACATCTTACTAAGTTGAATGACATAGCCACCCTTTTTACTCATGATGAGAAAATCGCCATTATTGTATTTTCAAATTATTTCCTTTCTCATTAAAGGGTGATGCTAAAGCTTTGTACAATACTCTTGCTCCTGGTTGTGTGGGTAGTCCCCAGGATATGATTTATTACTTCTCTGAAAAATATTTTCCTGCTCATAAGAAACAAGCTGCCTTACAGGAAATATTTAACTTTGTGCAAACTAAAGAAGAGAGTCTCCTACAAGCTTGCCAGTTACTTAATGCTTTGCCTGATCGTCCTCTTAAGAAAAATTAAATACTTGATATCTTCTATAATGGACTAACCGATGCTTCTAGGGACTTCCTAGATAGTTGTGCTGGTTGTGTTTTCAGGAAACGAGCTGTTGGGCAAGCTGAAGAATTATTGAATAACATACTGAAAAACTATGATGATTGGACTATTCCTAAACCACCGGCTAAACCCACTCCGAAGAAGAGGGATATATTATATCTTAGTCCTGAAGATATGCAAGAGGCAAAGAAATCTATGAAGGAAAAACGTATTAAAGCCGAGGATGTTAAAAATTTACCTCCTATTCAAGAAATACATGGGCTCAATACACCACCACTGCCTAAGGTGGTAGAGGTAAGTTCTCTTATGAAGTTTAATGATAATGAAAAACCTCACAATATGCATCCTAGTCAATTCCTTTATGAGTTTCAAAAACTATATTAGAAAACAAGATCACTTCAATGCAAATGTTATGAAACAATTGAAATATAATTCTGATATGATTGCTCGCTTGAGTGACTTGTTATTTAGAATCTCAAATGATGTTAGAGGTGTTGAAAACATGCTTCTATGGTTCAAACTCAATTAGAACAAGTTGCTAAATCTCAAAGAGAATTACTTGATGAAATGAATAATAATATGCATGACTTTGCTGTTAGAGTTGCAACTAGAGGAGGTAAAACGACTCAGGAACCACTTTATCCTGAGGGACATCCTAAAAGAATTGAACAAGATTCATAAAGAGCTAACACTAGTGCACCTAATTCTTCTAGAAATAAAAAGAAAAAGAAAAATGATTGGACTTTGCATGCTCCTAGTGAACCTGAAATAGAGAAACCTCCTGATAATGATAATGAAATTTCTATCTCTGATGCTGAAACTCAATCTGGCAATGAACACTCACCTACTGGTAATGAAAAAGTTAATGATGGGGTTCATGAAGACTCTCAACCAACCAATGATAAAGAACCAGATAATGATGTTGAGATAGAACCACCTTTTGATCTTAATAACCCACAAGCTAAGAACAAAAGATATGACAAAATAGACTTTGTTGCTAGAAAACACGGTAAAGAAAGAGAACTGTGGGTTCAAAAACCTATGCCTTTTCCACCAAAGTCAACTAAAAAGAACAATGATGAAGAATTTTAACGCTTTGTTGAAATGCTGAGGCCAGTCTTTTTGCGTACTCGCTTGACTGATATCTTGAAAATGCCTGCTTATGCAAAGTATATGAAAGACATCATCACAAATAAGAGAAAAATACCGGAAGCTGAAATCTCCACTATGCTTGCTAATTACACTTCTAAAGTTGGAGTACCTAAAAAACTTGGAGATCCGGGAATACCAACTATACCTTGCTCTAACAAAAAGGATTATGTGAAAACTGCTTTGTGTGATTTAGGAGCTGGAGTTAGTGTTATGCCTTTCTCTTTATATAAAAGACTTGATTTGAATAAACTCACACCTACTGAAAGATCTCTGCAAATGGCTGACAAATCAACTGCCATACCTATCGGTATCTGTGAGGATGTGCCCGTTGTTGTTGCTAATGTTACTATTTTGACTGACTTTGTTATACTTGAGATGCCCGAGGACGACAACATGTCGATTATCCTTGGTAGACCCTTCTTGAATACTACAGGGGCTGTTATTGATTGCAATAAAAGCAAGGTCACTTTTCATATTATGGCAATGAGCATACGGTGCACTTTCCAAAGAAATAATTCCAAGTGAATGGTATTAATGTTATTGAAAAATCTCCGACAATCACTATTGGAAGTTTTCATATACCTCTACCTACTGTAAAAAAGAAATATGAAATACTTATTGTTGGGGAAATGCATATCCCCATTGAGGTAACTTAGTGATTTACGAAAGTTCTTCGGTTTCATGCTAATCAAAAGTGGTTGTTAATAAGACATGATCAACCTTATTAATGGATCATTTTTGAACGATATGAAGTTGATGAATTTAGTAAGCACTACCTTCTATCCCTACCTTTTTTCTGTTTTTATTAGTTAAATAAAATAAAATGTCATGTTTTGTCTATTTTTTGAATTTCCCGTGCAACAAAAATGACCGAGAAATAAAAGTTCTCAGAATTCCCTGAAAATTTTACACGATTTTTCTTTGAATATTTGAGAATTTTTGGTGCAATAGACATCAGAGGGGGTGCACCAGGTGGGCACAACCCACCTGGGCGCGCCCTGGTGGGTTGTGGTCCTCACGTGGGCCCCTCACTTGCCTCTTCATCCCACATCATCACTTACCTCCAGAAAAAAAAATCTCCATTGCTCTCCCTCACGTGTTCTTGAGCTCAAACCTGTGGATTTCGATCTCTTTGCTCGAAGCTCCGTTTCCAAAACTATTTCGGGGGATTGTTGCTTGGTATGTGACTCCACCGTTTGTCCAATTAGTTTTTGCTTTAGTGGTTTATATTTTGAATAATTAGTTACTCTTGGTGCTGCTGTAGATGTGATTGCATGTTAAATTCTTAGTGTTCTAAGTAGTTTGAATGCTTGCTATGGCTTCTATGTATCCCTATGAGTAGTTGCTATCAATCTTACAAAGTTTTGTTGACAAATTTTTGTCACTCCAAAATTTTTATTTTCAGAAAATTGTACGCGCACATGATGAACCTATTTGGAAGGAGTTCTTCAAGGAGACGATCCTCAGGGGGCTTCTTCTAGTGACAGTTCTGCTCGCCGGTCTTATGTTGAACCAAGTGAAAGTTCCACGTGAGATGCCGCCACCAAAACATGCTTATGGCCTTGCGATGAGTATATGGTGTGTGTGGGCATTAAGGAGGAACTTGAGAAATATGTTCACAATACTGGTTTCGGTCCCTACCTTTCAGATAATTGTGAACAACACCAACTTCTCACTGAATCATTTGTCAAAGGATTTAAATATTTTCCACATGAGTCTAGTGTGTCATTTATGCTCTTTGATGATCCATTTACCATATCACTAGAGAATTTTGCGTACCATTGCAAACTCCCGTATTGGGGCTCGCTTGACGAATCGTCAAAGGCTGAGTACCAAACATTCGTGACTAGTCTTTGTTACGGTGAGAACAAAGGAGTGACACAATGTAGAATAAAGAGCATTCATTTTCCCGCAATTCAGTATTTTGCATTATTTAATAGGAAATGTATAGTAGGCAAGCAAGATTGTAGTACACTCTGTGCTCCACACTTGAGCCTCATCCACACTGCTCTCACTTGTGAAAGGAATTATAACCTTGGAGCAATTGTTGCACGCAGACTTCAGCATAATGCTAAAGTGGCTGGTTCTATGGTGGAATTTATGCCACACGTTTAGCTTGAGGGCTTGGTGTTTCACCTTTGCCCTTTGATCCTGTCCTACCCATGCAGTATTTAGATTTTAACACTTTAAAAGACCATAAGATTCTCAAGGGAAAGGCCGACAATTTCACTTATAGTCTTGTGTTCAACCAAACTTTTGTTGTGCAAACATATTTGCATGCACCTTCTCTTTTTGATTATCACATAAAGCAAAGATATTTTGTTCTTGAGAGCGAAGCCCATGCTCACAATGCGGCAGTAGAGGCAGCACAGCAGGCCTAGGCATCCGCACTAAGAGCCTCCGTGAGCTACCACGCCAACTACTACCCTCCAGGCTACTGATCGACTACCAAGTTAGGCCAAAAGCCTAAGCTTGGCGGAGTACGTGTTTCCACCGACTTTACATTCATGTCTATTTATTCCATTTGTCTGTGTCCACACTTTTCCACTGTATCATCCATGCTTAGAATTATTTGCTTGCTTTCTTCTTGTGTGTTTGATAAACCTTAGAAAAAAATTAGTTGTTGTTAATTTACTTTCTATGCATGGTTAGCTGTAGTATTAAATAGAAAGCCCAAAAAGATTTCCTTGTTATTCTTTTGCTTGTTGGGAGCTTTCCCGTGTAAATAGTTTTTTCTCGTTTTTGTTTTCCCCTTATTTGCTTGTTCAAGAAAACCAAAAACTCCAAAAATATTTTAGTGTGATTCTCTGAATTTCTTTTCTTTTTATTCGAGTCGTACCGAGGAGAAGATCATGATGAAAATGTTGAGTGGCTCTCAATTGAATAATTATTGAACTAATGAAGAGCACATTTTACCTTGTCTTCTCATGTTGAATAAAATGTTTTGCAGATTCCAGCTTAGTCCACGACACTCTTGCACTATTATTATTTTCATATCATTCGGTTGTGCAAATGAAAGGCAATAATGTCGACATTCAATGAACTGGTCATGGCAGAGAGAAACTGGTATGAACTCGACTTGTTCTGTCTGTGTAAATATGTTTAACTTAGCATCCATGATTCAGCCCATTATGATTAAACATATTTGCAATGACAATTATAGATTATAGTTTCTCATGCCATGCATAAGTAGCCGGGAATTGATAATGATTTACCTTGCATATCAACATAGCGTTAAAACGATTGTGATGTAGTATGATGATATGGTATCCTCCTCTGAATGTTCAAGTGGCTTGACTTGGTACATGTTCATGCATGTAGTTGAATCAAAACCAACATAGCGTCTATAATATTTATGTTCATGGTGTTCATATCCTACTCATGCTAGTGTCCAATGTTACTTATGCATAATGCATGGTTATGATCGTTGTTGCTCTCTAGCTGACCGCTTCTCAATCTAATTGCTAGCCTTAGCCCGTGCTAATGGGGATTCTGCTTGTAGATCAAAAACCTTGAACCCAAAGTTATTCCAGATGAGTCCACCATATCTACCTATATGTGGTATTACCCTGCCGCCCTAAGTAAATTTACATGTGCCACCTCTAAAAACTTCTAAAAAATTATCCATTTTGTGTGCCTAGATCGTTCATGGAACGACAGGAGGTGGTCTATATCTTCCATGCTAAGCGGGTTATTCTCGGGTCGAGTGCTTATTCACTCGCCATCAAACAAGAAAAGGGCGGTAATAGGGATTCCCAGTCCCGAACTCAAAAATGCAAATAATTAAACAAAACTCCCCCGGGGGTGTTGTTGGTTTGGACGACACCCGTTGTTTCGGACAAGCCGTGGAATGTGATTGTTGGTGGAGGGGGAGTAAACATTTACTTTTATCGCTTGGGAACTGCCACTAGCCTGTTTAGCATGGGAGATCTTGATAACTGATGGTTGTGAAGTAAATGAGAAGGGTGCATGTCTCAAAATATCATGTATCTCTATTTTGAAAATTGAGCTTTCACACCTCTGCAGATCACTGCTTCCCTCCGCGAAGGGACTATCTATTTACTTTTATGTTGTGTCATCACCTCCTAAAACAAGCGCCAGAAACTGAGTAGAGCACAGTTGCCGTGATTTATGCATTGTGTGTAGCTAATGTTGGGTGCATCATGACTAGATCTTTTCTACCATGCATTACAATGTTTAGTCACTGCTTGAACTTTGGAGGTGCTCTGCATATATGTTTTGCGGTCTCAGAAAGGGCTAGCGAGATACCACTATTGTCATATTATATCATGGTTGTTTTGACAACATGTTGCTGTTTGAGATATCTTATTATTGCTAGCTAGCTGATTATGTCATTGATATGAGTCATTATAATCTTTAAGAGTTATTGTCGACATGGTTTGTTATAATGTTGGCTGAAAACCTGGGTGCTGTTTAAGCTTATTTATGCAAACAAGAGCAAAAGAGTTCATAAAAGTTTTTCTTTTTCACTTTCAGTTTATCAATTGAATTGCTTGAGGACAAGCAAAGGTTTAAGCTTGGGGGAGTTGATACGTCTGCAATGTATCTACTTTTCCTAACGCTTTTCCTCTTGTTTTCGATCCTAATTTGAATGATTTGAATGAAACTAACCCCAGACTGACACTGTTTTCAGCAGAACTACCATGGTGTTGTTTTTGTGCAGAAATAAAAGTTCTTGGAATGGAATGAAACTTTGCAAGGAATCTTTATATAATATATAAGAATTTTTTCAGCCTAGACCTACTGGAGAGGGACCCCTGGGTGGGCACAACCCACCAGGATGGGCACAACCCACCAGGATGGGCACAACCCACGAGGGTGCGCCCCCTCTCCTGGCGCGCCCACGTGGGCTGTCCCCACCTGGTGGCCCCGCTGACCCTGAAACCAACACTATAAATTCCTATTTTTGGAGAAAAAATCAGGGAGAAAGAATTATCGCGATCCATGAGACGGAGCCGCCGCCAAGCCCCGTTCTTCCTCGGGAGGAAGATCTGGAGTCCGTTTGGGGCTCTGGAGAGGGGGATCTTCGTTCTTCATCATCACCAACCCTTCTCCATCGCTAATTACATGATGCTCCCACCGGGAGTGAGTAATTCCTTCATAGGCTCGCTAGTCGGTGAGGAGTTGGATGAGATTCATCATGTAATCGAGTTAGTTTTGTTAGGGCTTGATTCCTAGTATCCACTATGTTCTTAGATTGATGTTGCTATGACCTTGCCATGCTTAATGATTGACACTTTGTGCCCGGGTGCCATGATTTTAGATCTGAACCGTTTATGTTATCATCATTATATCCATGTTCTAGATCTGATCTTGCAAGTTACCTACTACGTGTTATGATCCGGCAACCCCAGAGTGACAACAACCGGGCCCACTCTCGGTGATGACCGTAGTTTGAGGAGTTCATGTATTCACTATGTCTTAATGCTTTGTTCCGGTTCTCTATTAAAAGGAGGCCTTAATATCCCTTAGTTTCCTATATGGACCCCGCTGCCACGGGAGGGTAGGACAAAAGATGGCATGCAAGTTCTTTTAATAAAGCACGTATGACTATTTACGGAATACATGCCTACATTATACCGATGAACTGGAGCTAGTGCCATGTCGCGCTAGGTTATAACTATCAGATGATGAATATCATCCAACAAGTCACCGATCCAATGCCTATGAACTTTTCAATATTATTTCTACTAAGTTACTACTGCTATCATCATTGTTACACCTGCTACAATATTACTGCCATCACTGTTACTGCTACTATTGCTGCTGTCACTACTATCAAAACTATCAAACTACTTTGCTACTAATCACTTTGCTACAGATAATTAATCTCCGGGTATGGTTGAATTGAAAACTCAGCCGCTAATACCATCAAATATTCTTTGGCTCCCCTTGTGTTGAATATATAAATTTGGGTTGAATACTCTACCCTCGAAAACTGTTGTGATCCCCTATACTTGTGGGTTATCACTTCTCCCCGCGCTGGGCCAATCGCAGCCGCCGCAATGCGCCGCTCGATCCCGCGGCCACCGAAGCCCCCGCGCCCGGGAACCTTGTCTGGGATGTGTGCCGTCGACCATCTCTTCTTCCTCGACCATTGGTTGAAGCCAGGGCACTCTACAATGAAGGAATCAAGCCCTTCTTCTTCCTCGGCCGCAACTTCATCTCCGGCGAACTCCGGCATCGTCGATATTCCCCAAGCCCGCTGCCCTCCCCTACCGAACCACAGTGAGCACACGCTCCCCCTTGTTCTGTTTGCTTCATTCTTCGTGCCTCCTAGCCTCTTCCCAGTCGTAGCCTTAGCTCACTGCGCCGTTCACCTCACCACCGCAGCCATAGCCGGCCAAGCTCACATTCGAGCCTTGCGTCGTGCTCAACACCTCCCTAGGAATCGAACGCACCTACTGATGCTTGTTCCCGTGCCTTCTAGCAGCATTCCTGTCAAAGCCGTGCTTCGGCCTCCGCCACGGCTCGTCCTCGGCGCTTTTTCCGGCAGCCCCAGCTCCGCCTAGTAGCCCCAATCGACGCGGTGAGCTCTCCCCGTTCATCCTAGCGCATGAAATGGTGGACCGTAGCGGATTACCGGTCGATTCCAGCATAGAACCGCCATGGGAGAGGCTCGCCGGAGGTACTGGCCGTAGCGGATAATAACAGAATTTTTGATGTCGAATGCTGCCTAACATGTCATCTCATTTTCTTTATAGCATGGACATTCGGACTTTTATATGATTCAAAGCAATAGTCTAGTTTTTACATGAGACTTAAATACTCAAGCATATCAACAAGCAACCATGTCTTTCAAAATATCAATGCTAAAATAAGTTATCCCTAGCCCATCATGCTCAATCATTGATCCATTCATGAAACACACTCGCATATTAGCTACACCCAATGCTCAAGTACGATCATAGTGCCCCCTAGCTGGTGCTTTATAAGAGAAGGTGGAGACTCAAAATAAAAATAAAAATTGCATAAAGTAAAAGAAAGGCCCTTCATAGAGGGAAGTAGGGATTTGCAGAGGTGCTAGAGCTCAAAGAAAAATTGAGAGATAAAACATTTTGGGAGGCATACTTCTCCCACCAACGAAAATGACTTAGAGTTCCCCACACTTTCCATGCTAGATATATCATAGGCGGTTGATGACCCACAAGTGTAGGGGATCTATCATAGCCTTTTTGATAAGTAAGAGTGTCGAACCCAACGAGGAGTAGAAGGAAATGATAAGCGGTTTTCAGCAAGGTATTCTCTGCAAGCACTGAAATTATCGGTAACAGATAGTTTTGTGATAAGGTAATTTGTAACGGGTAACAAGTAATAAAAGTAAATAAGGTGCAGCAAGATGGCCCAATCCTTTTTGTAGCAAAGGACAAGCCTGGACAAACTCTTATATAAAGGAAAGCGCTCCCGAGGACACATGGGAATTATCGTCAAGCTAGTTTTCATCACGCTCATATGATTCGCATTCGGTACTTTGATAATTTGATATATGGGTGGACCGGTGCTTTGGTACTGTCCTTCCTTGGATAAGCATCCCACTTATGATTAACCCCTATTGCAAGCATCCGCAACTACAACATAAGTATTAAGGTAAACCTAACCATAGCATGAAACATATGGATCCAAATCAGCCCCTTATGAAGCAACGCATAAACTAGGGTTTAAGCTTCTGTCACTCTAGCAACCCATCATCTAGTTATTACTTCCCAATGCCTTCCTCTAGGCCCAAACAATGGTGAAGTGTCATGTAGTCGACGTTCACATGACACCACTAGAGGAAAGACAACATACATCTCATCAAAATATCGAACGAATACCAAATTCACATGACTACTTATAGCAAGACTTCTCCCATGTCCTCATGAACAAACGTAACTACTCACAAATCATATTCATGTTCATAATCAGAGGGGGATTAATATGCTTAATGGATCTAAACATGTGATCTTCCACCAAGTAAACCAACTAGCATCAACTACAAGGAGTAATCAACACTACTAGCAACCCACAGGTACCAATCTGAGGTTTGGATACAAAGATTGGATACAAGAGATGAACTAGGGTTTGAGATGAGATGGTGCTGGTGAAGATGTTGATGGAGATTGACCCCCTCTCGATGAGAGGATCGTTGGTGATGACGATGGTGATGATTTCCCCCTTGTCGGTGTCAAAACCGGCGGATCTCGGGTAGGGGGTCCCGAACTGTGCGTCTAGGCCGGATGGTAACATGAGGCAGGGGACACGATGTTTTACCCAAGTTCAGGCCCTCTTGATGGAGGTAAAACCCTACGTCCTGCTTGATTAATATTGGTGACATGGGTAGTACAAGAGTAGATCTACCACGAAATCAGAGAGGCTAAACCCTAGAAGCTAGCCTATGGTATGATTGTATGTTGTGATTGTTGTCCTACGACTAAAACCCTTCGGTTTATATAGACACCGGAAAGGGTTAGGGTTACACAAGGTCGGTTACAAAGGAGGAAATATCCATATACGTATTGCCTAGCTTGCCTTCCACGCCAAGTAGAGTCCCATCCGGACACGAGATGAAGTCTTCAATCTTGTATCTTCATAGTCTAACAGTCCGGCCAATGGAGATAGTCCGGCTGTCCGGAGACCCCCTAATCCAGGACTCCCTCAGTAGCCCCAGAACCAGGCTTCAATGACGATGAGTCCGGCGCGCGGTATTGTCTTCGGCATTGCAAGGCGGGTTCCTTCTCCAAATACATCACAGAAGAACTTGAAAACAAGGATAGTGTCCGACCCTGCAATATAAGTTCCACATTCCACCGCAGAGAGAATAATATTTTCACGGATCTAATTTTCTGGCTTGTTTTAGTAGCATGATGTTATGTCATGGCCCGGTGATTATTTGAACCGTTTCTTTTAACCAGCTCCACACATAACGCGAGGCGGTTTTTTGACACGTCTTGTCGAAGCGGAGATCGTGTTCCCCCAATTACGGGATTCTCATTAATGCGGTCGTGGGTAACCCAACCGTGTCTAGGACTCCTAGATTATAGGCAAGTCCTAAACGGCTACGGAGAGGACGCTTGATATTCACCCTCTTTATAAAGGGACAAGGTTTTCGCTTTTTTACTCTCTTGCTCATTCGAACCCTTCCCCCGCCTCGAGTTCTAACACCCAAAGCCTAGGTTAGGTGCTCCGGATCTTCAACCATGTCCGGATCCAGCCTTCAAGGCCGATGGACGCCCTCCTCCGTTACGGAAGAGGACATTAAGAAGTTGAGGGAGGCCAGATACCTGACCGCCGAGGTTTCGCATCGGCTGCCTGCTCGAGGGCAGATCGTCCCTACTCCCGAACCCAATGAGAACGTCGTGTTCGTCTCCCACTTCCTCCGAGGTCTAGGCCTCACTCTGGATCCCTTCGTTAGGGGTTTGATGTTCTATTACAGGCTAGATTTCCATGATCTAGATCCGGACTCCTTTCTCCACATCTCGACATTTATTGTCGTGTGCGAGGCCTTCCTCCGCATCACCCCTCACTTCGGCTTGTGGCTCAAGACCTTCGAAGTGAAGCCGAAGATGATCGAGGGGCAACATGCAGCGTGCGGAGGTGCATCAGTAGGCAAGATGGCAGGAGCTCCATGGCCGAAAGGTTCCTTCCCAGAGGTGTCCGAATTATGGCAGCAGGAGTGGTTTTACGTCACAGCTCCCAGAAGTGCCAAGTGGGCGGCTGCCCCCGCTTTCCGCTCAGGCCCCCCACCACAACTGATATCATGGATTAGCAGAGGTCTGAATTGGGGTCCAGCCAAGGACGTGCCTATACTACAAAGCCGCATCCAAGATCTCTTCGAGGGAGATTTTAAGTTGGTTGCGGTAATACAAGTTATGCTGGTTCGTCAAGTCCAGCCTTGCAAACACCGGCCCCTTCTCTTGTGGGAGTTCAACCCAGAGGGACCACATGCCATTCAAAGTTTCCTCGGCCTGACGCACAAGGAGATGTACAAGTCATTCTTCGGACCTCAAGTAGAATGTCCGGATATTACCGAGGACGTGGGCCTGAGTAGTAACCGCGTCATCGAACAAGTAAGAAATCCTCTAGCCGAACACACTGTCTTCTATTCGAAGTTATTTCTAAGAGTTCTCTTTTTGACCAGGACTAGCTAACAAAGGCGAAGATGATTCGGTGTTTGGCCTCCCTCCCGGAGGGTTTGGAAAATCCGGTATTGGAAAAGATGCTCGAGGTCGCACCTTGCCCGGAGCCCTTGAAGGAAGATACCGGGGGGGATAATACGGGCGGACGCGGCCCCCATCGCTGCCTGTTCCAACCGAGGGAACGAGCGTCTCCTCGAACGAGGACAACCGGGGGAGGAAAAGGACTGCTTCCGAGGATCCGGAAGTCGAAGCCTCCAAACGGGAGAAAAAGTCTCCCACAAAGGGTCCTGCCTCGTGGGGTGCTTTTTCCGCACAAAGTCTGCGGGGGGATCAGCCCTCCAACGAGTCATAAGTGATCCAAAATACTTTAATAGTAAAGGTATGCTATCTTTTTCTCTGAGAGAATAACCACCACATATATCTTGAAGTTCGGGCCTTAGCCCCTCTCAGCTGAGCTCGTCTTTGGGGGATCTTCTTCCAGAGATGATGGAGAGCGAAACGCCTCCCCCGGACTCCTCCGCTCAAGAAGCGGGCGACCCCGAAGTGTCGTCACGGAGGGCCTCTCCTGATCCGGTGAGGCCAGAAGATAATCCCATAGACCCCCGAAGTCCCCAGCGTCCGGCTCCTAAAGAGAGCAGACAAAAGAGTCCGGCACCGTCTGGTGTGCGGTCGGACGTTCTGAGGGAGTTGGTGGGGCGAGCGGCCATCTCAGAAGAACACCGTATGCTGATGAGTACTGTGATGGAGAGAATCTCATCCGCCGAAAGCAGATTACATGAAGCTTTTATGAGTCTACTGACAGGCTTTGAGGTACATGAGATAATATGTGATAGTACTGCACATGTTAGGTGTGCCCTGTGTAGATAGTAGCCCCTGAGACTATGGTTGTCGTTGAGAACAGCGGCGAATAGAGGATCATATTCCCAGGCAATAACCAGACTACCCCTATGTGCAGGTGGTGGAAGCTCCGGTGGCTAGCCGGACTAGTGAGTTTTCCAATTTAAAAAGGCAAGTGGATGCGGCAGACGCCGACATCGAGCTTGTTAACAAGAGGCTTGACGAGGCACAGGGTAAGTGTTATTATCTGGTGAATGTCACATAGTAAGAGCAGCATGATGCCAGTATCTTTAATATGTTGTGACTGCAGATGGAGCTGCCACTGTGGAAGCCTTGCGGGAAGAACTTGCCCGAGCCAAGGAACAAGCGAGGATTAGTAATGTGGCTGCTTTAAAGGAGGTCGAAGAGTTGAAAGCCGAGAAGGCCGCAAATTGCGAGAGCCAAGAGAAGATGGCCAAGATGGCCGTAGAACTAAAAGACACTGCCGACCGTTGCCGGCTCCTTGAAAAAGGAAACCGAGCGAAGGAAACGGACCTTGAGAAGGCCACGGCGGCGGACAAAGACACCCATTCTGCTATGAGAGCGAAGAAGGAGGAGCTGCGGGAAGTCGGGGATATTGCGGCTGGGAAACCCTTCATGTTACAGAGGAAGTTCGGAGATCCACGGTATGCCCCTCTGGATCGGTTGTGGAGTTCGGCAGATGCGTATATGGATTTGGCAGCAAGTGTTGCCGATGCGGCCCAGTACTTCCAAGGTCAGACAGATCATGAAGTGGACAAGTTGTACTGGTCGCAATTCCACATTCCAGAGCGTCCAGTTTCATTGACTAACCAGCTAGTCAAATGGGCCGAACTAAATAGGTTGTCCGGACTCGCCATGAGGTCTGTTGTGGATCAGCTATGGCCGGAAAAGCCATAGCCGAACAACTATTTTAGCTTAGTGCAGCAGTTCCTTGGTGCGGTGCCGCGCATTAATGCAATGAAGCGGTCGGCGTGCATAGAAGGCTCGCGGATGGCCCTTGCCCGTGTTAAAGCATACTGGGCGGAGATGGACGCTACCACAGTTGCGGCGCAGGGTTCGGCCATAGGCCGAGTGGCTGCCGAGCATTATTTCGAGGAAGTTCTCGAGCGTTCTCGTTCGATAGAGGCCCAGTGCTTGAAGAATATAATGTTTGAGTGATATGTATTTTCATTGTAAACACAATGCTTTTATGAAGTTTTATAAGGCCATGTTTATACTTTTGCCTGAAAGTAGTATGATGCCTCATGTGCAGCCGTTTATGTATACATGTGGATAACCTGAAAGATTGCAGCCGTCGGCTTCAACCCCCACGCATATAATGCGGAGGTGCTCGTGAAAAACGCATGTTCACACTTAACCCAACGTCTTGGTCCTATTAAGGAGGTGGTAGCGTAGCGAACGAGGCAACCGGACTATAATGCTTTAACACTTTCACTTAGCCATAGGAGTTTGACAGTAGGGCTACGAGATAGCCCCTGGTGGCTCCGCACTCTCCCAATCGCGGGGTGCGTACATGCCTGGCCAGAAAACGGCCCTTCGTTAAGGCGGAGGAATTCTAACATTCCGATAGGTCATTGAGTGGTTGACCAGTCTCACGCTATATCATGACAGTCAGTTTTCGGCTTTCTCTACTGAGGTGCTCGTCCGGATGAACCAGGGCACAATCGCAGTAGTTCTCCTGGTGCTACCTTAGCCGATAAAGTGGAACGTAAGGCACCAAAACACAGGAGCCGGGCAAACCCAACATTTGACCAAAGACAATGATTCGGAGCTGATGCATATAAGGCCAAACTCGCGACGCCGAACACTCCCTAACGTATTCGGTCTTTATGGTATAAACCGGGCCTAAATAGTTCCCTTTGTAAGAAGCCCCTTGTGTCCAGGTACATGCATTATTCTGATGTGGCCACATGCCAAGACGTCAGCATCCTTCTCAACTGTGCTGAGAATTCGGTGGATATGACAACAAGAGACAGTAAAAAAGGTTAACATAGGGTCTTAATCTAAAAGAATCCTTGGAGCGGGTCCCTACTGCACGTCTGCGCCTGTGTCTCCGTTGTGCCATATCCTGGACGGGTGTAGCACGATGATCATCTGTAAAAGAGAGGAACTTTGGTGAAAAAGTTGTCATGCAAAAGGATAGTTTTTAAAGAAACCATGTATAATTCAAGATGAGTAAAAATTGCCACTTGTCTGCGCATTGAGCCCCTTGTATAGGGGTGTGACCATTGATCTGGTATGAATTTCATGCCAGACTTGTCTAACCATGTCTGAGGTCTTGACGACCTATTAAATGCTTTAGTTGGTCAGGCCATTTTTAGTATGCGGCTGCCAAGCCAGCCGCGCTCTCTTCGGCGCGCAACGATCGCTTAATACTTCCGTTCACTGTAATGATGCCACATGGGCCGGGCATCTTGAGTGTGAGGGAAGCGTGATGCGGTATTGCATTAAAGCGAACGAAAGCTTCACGTCCGAGTAGTGCTTGATAGGCACTTTGGAACGGAGCAATGTGGAAGGTTAAATGTTCGCTACGGAAGTTATCGGGGAAGCCGAATATGACCTTTAGTAGCAGGGAACCCGTGGAATGAGCCCCTGGGCCTGGCATTACTCCTTTAAAGGTAGTATTGCTTTGGCAAATTTTTGTTGGGTCTATCCCCATTTCGCGGATTGTATCCTGATATATCAGGTTTAGACTAGTGCCACCGTCCATCAGGACTCGTGTGAAGTGGTATCCGTCAATTATTGGGTCTAATACCAGGACAGCCCATCCTGCACGCCGGATACTTGCTGAGTAATCACAATGGTCGAAAGTGATCGGTTGAGACGACCAGTGGCAGGACTTCGTGGTGATAGGCCCTTGGGCATATTTTTCTGGGAGTGCCGTTTTGTTTCTTCCCTTGATCACGTGTAACACGTTTACTGTTTTGACTTCTGGTGGAAATTTCTTTTGTTCCCCAGTGTCTTGCTTGAGAGGCTCATCCTCGTCTTCGCTTGGTGTATCCTCCCCCATGTGTACGGTGTTGAGCTTGCCAGACTGCTTGAAGACCCAACATTCTCTATGGGTATGATTAGCAAGTTTACCAGGGGTGCTATGGATCTGACATATTTGGTCTAGAATTTTGTTTAGGCTGGACAGTTCGTCTCTGGCGCCTTTAGAGGGCGACTTTTGCTGACCTGGCTGAGAGCTTTTGAATCCGGCGTTTACTGTCGTGCTATTTGTGTTGTCTTCTTTATTCCGGCGTTTGTTATTGTTGTTGCGCCGTGATTTCCCGTTTCCATCTCTAACTTCAGATGTACTGGGTTCGCTGGTGCTGCATCTGGCTAGCCAGCTGTCCTCACCCGCGCAAAAGCGGGTCATGAGGCTTGTTAATGCTGCCATTGTTCTCGGCTTTTCTTGGCCGAGGTGTCTGGCAAGCCATTCGTCACGGACGCTATGCTTAAAAGCTGCCAAGGCTTCAGCGTCCAGACAGTCAACAATTTGGTTCTTTTTAGTAAGGAACAATTTCCAAAGTTTTCGGGCTGACTCTCCGGGCTGTTGAGTTATATGACACAAATCGTCCGCGTCCGGAGGTCGGACATAAGTCCCTTGAAAATTTGCCCGAAAAGCGTCTTCGAGCTCTTCCCAGCTTCCAATGGAGTTTTCGGGGAGGCTTTTAAGCCAGTGGCGAGCTGGCCCTTTGAGCTTGAGGGGTAAGTACTTGATGGCGTGGAGATCATCTCGTCGAGCCATATGGATATGGAGGATATAGTCGTCAATCCAGACCCCAGGGTCTGTTGTTCCGTCGTATGCCTCTATGTTTACGGGTTTGAATCCCTCTGGAAATTCATGGTCTAGCACCTCGTCGGTGAAACATAGAGGGTGAGCACCACCCCTATATCTGGGTGTACCGTGTTGCTCGAATGTTTGTTGTGTTACATCGTATGCTGGGGCGCGCTTGCGTGATCCATAGATGGATCTGGTTGCGCCGTCCTATTGGTGCGAGCCCTCGCGTGTATCGCGTATTGGCTTGTGAGTGGCGTTGTTTGCCGCTCGATGTTGGCCGTGAGGTCATCTATCCGGCCAGGTGGCTGTTTTGATTTTTGGTTGTGGGGGGTCTGAGGCCTCCTCATCGAATTTAGGTAGCAACTTCCGCTTTGGGTAGCTCTTGGTGGGGCGATTGTCACCGTACTTCGCTGCTGTGTTGAGTACTTTACTCCATCTGATTTGGAGTGTGTCCTGCACAGCCTTGAGCCTTTGCTTCTGCTTTTTCAGACTCCTCACGGTGGCAACAAGCCTTTGACGGGCATTATGCTGCTCCGGGTGCCTGTCCGGCGTTATATCGTCTAGACTATTATCTTTGACAGAATTAGTTTGTTTGGTTTGATTCTCCTTATTGCCGTAGTCCGGCAGTGGTTCGCCCTGCTCCAATGCTGGGTCTGTATGATTGTTATTTCTACCGAGGCGGGATTTGGGGCGGCGCTTGCACCGCCGCTTTGACTGCTTCTCGAGGGAACAAGCCTTCGGTGCGTCTTTCCGTTCCTCGTCGTCATCTTCTTTTGGTGTGTCCACCATGTATACGTCATATGCTGAGGTGGACGTCCAGCGCCCTGTGGGCGGTGGTTCCTCTTCGCCTCCCGCATCGTCGTCCATACCTTCGATGTCTTGGAGTCGAAGTCGAGCATGTCGGTTGAGTCATCGACAGTGGCTATTAAGTGGGTAGTGGGTGGGCATCGAATTTCTTCGTCGTCCGCATCCCAATCCTGTTGGCCATAATCCGGCCAGGGCTCTCCTGACAAAGAGAGAGAGACCTTAGTGAATTCAGAATGTCGCCGAAGGGCGAGTGCTGAAAGATATCCGCGGCGGTGAATTCCATGATCAGCGCCCAATCGGATTCGATTGGCAGGGGAGCGGGTGGTTCGGAGTCAGAAAAAGAGTCCGGCACCTTGGAGTCACGGGCTGCGCAGAGGATTATGCTGGTGTTCGGCTCGATCTCTATTGAGACTGCAGCCCCTGAGGCGGTGTCTAACCACCTGTCCTCGATTGGCGCAGTTGGCTCCGAACTAAGGGTCGAAGCTGATGCAGGCTCGGCCTCTGGGGTACTGTTTGGCGGCAGAGCTAGGTCATACCCATCGCGACAGTGCGGCGCGCCCGGTTGTGGCTCGAATCCGTCGAAGATCAAGTCTCCATGGATGTCGGCCATGTAGTTCAAACTTCCAAATCTGACTTGATGGCCAGGGGTGTAGCTTTCAATCTGCTCCAGATGGCCAAGCGAATTAGCCCGCCATGCAAAGCCGCCGAATACGAAGATCTGTCCGGGGAGAAAATTCTCACCCTGGACCGCATCGCTATCGATGATAGTAGGAGCCATCAAGCCTAACGGCGACGACATAGAGGAACTCTCAATGAAAGCACCAATCTCGGTGTCAAAACCAGCGGACCTCCATCAAGAGGGCCCGAACCTAGGTAAAACATCGTGTCCCCTGCCTCCTGTTACCATCCGACCTAGACGCACAGTCCGGGACCCCCTACCTGAGATCCGCCGGTTTTGACACCGACACCCCTCCTGGAGGGAAGTTTCCCCGGCAGAACAGCTCCGCCTGAGCCCTAGATTGGTTCCTCCAAGGTTCCGCCTCGTGGCGGCGGAGTTTTGTCCCATGAGCTTGCTTATGATTTTTTTCATCGACGAAAGACTCCATATAGCCAAAGATGGGCATCAGAGGGTAGGGCGCGCCCCCACCCTCGTGGACGGTGGGTGGCCCCCCTCGGGTACTTCTTTCTCCCAATATTTTTTATATATTCTAAAAATAATTCCTGTGGAGTTTCAGGACTTTTGGAGATGTGCAGAATAGGTCTCTAATATTTGCTCCTTTTCCAGCCCAGAATTCTAGCTGCCGGCATTCCCCCTCTTCATGTAAACCTTGTAAAATAAGAGAGAATAGGCATAAGTATTGTGACATAATGTGTAATAACAGCCCATAATGCAATAAATATAGATATAAAAGCATGATGCAAAATGGACGTATCAACTCCCCCAAGCTTAGACCTTGCTTGTCCTCAAGCAAAAGTCCAAATTGAAAAATATGTCCACATGTTTAGAGGTAGAGGTGTCGATAAAATAAAATACAGACATGAGGGCATCATGATCTTATATATTATCATATGATCTCTTATGGTAAAGTAACAATTCATTCACATACTCAAGTATGAATCAGAAACTTTATTGATAACTAACAAACTATAATCTCAGTCATTGAAGCAATTGCAATTTATCATAACATAGGAAAGAGTCAATATAAGAGCTTCTCAGCAAGTCCACATACTCAACCATCATTTAGTCTTTCACAATTGCTAACACTCACGTGATATTTATGGTTATGAAGTTTTAATCGGACACAAAGAAAGATAGGGGCTTATAGTTTTTGCCTCCCAACTTTTTACCTCAAGGGTAATGTCAACAATAATAGTTCATGAAAACTCACATCCAATTAGCTATATATACCTGGATCTTTCCAACACATTGTGCTTGCCAAAGGATAAAATGTAAAAAGGAAAGGTGAAGATCACCATGACTCTTATATGAAGTATAAGACAAGAATAATAGGTAGGCCCTTCACAGAGGGAAGCAGAGGTTGTCATGTGCTTTTATGGTTGCATGCACAACATATTAATGTGAAAGAACGTCACTTTATATCGCCACTTGTGATATGGACTTTATTATGCAGTCTGTCGCTTTTATTTCTTCCACATCACAAGATCGTATAAAGCTTATTTTCTCCACACTAATAAATCATACATATTTAGAGAGCAATTTTTATTGCTTGCAACGATGACAACTTACTTGAAGGATCTTACTCAATCCATAGGTAGATATGGTGGACTCTCATGGCAAAACTGGGTTTAAGGATATTTGGAAGCACAAGTAGTATCTCTACTTGGTGCAAAGAAATTGGGTAGCAAGAGAGGGAAAGGCAAGCTCAACATGTTGGATGATCCATGACAATATAATTTACCTCAGATGCAAGAAAACATAACCCATTACGTTGTCTTCCTTGTCCAACATCAACTCTTTAGCATGTCATATTTTAATGAGTGCTCACAATCATAAAAGATGTCCACGATAGTATATTTATATGTGAAAACCTCTCTTTCTTTATTATTTCCTATTAATCGCAATGATGACCAAAACTACGTTTGTCAACTCTCAACAATTTTTATTCATCATACTCTCTATATGTGAATTCATTACTCTCCATAAGATCCACATGATCTCTTTATTTCTTTTTATTCTTTCTCTTTTATTTTATTCCCTCAAGATCATAGCAAGATGATACGTCTCCAACGTATCTACTTTTCCAAACACTATTGCCCTTGTTTTGGACTCTAACTTGCATGATTTGAATGGAACTAACCCGGACTGGCGCTGTTTTCAGCAGAATTACCATGGTGTTATTTATGTGCAGGAGTAAACGTTCTCAGAATGACCTGAAACTTCACGGAGACACTTTTCAGAAAATAAGAAAAATACCTGCCAAAGATGAAGGCCAGGGGGGCCACCACCTTGCCACAAGGGTGGGGGCGCGCCCCCTACCTCGTGGGCCCCCTGTTGCCTCTCCAACTCCAACTCCACCTCCATATATTGAGTTTCGGGGAGAAAAAAATCAAGGAGAAGAAATCACCGCGTTTTACGATATGGAGCCGCCTCCAAGCCCTAAAACCTCTCGGGAGGGCTGATCTGGAGTCCGTTCGGGGCTCCGGAGAGGGGAATCCGTCGCCATCGTCATCATCAACCATCCTCCATCACCAATTTCATGATGCTCGCCGCCGTGCATGAGTAATTCCATCATAGGCTTGATGGACGGTGATGGGTTGGATGGGATCTATCATGTAATCGAGTTAGTTTTGTTATGGTTTGATCCCTAGTGTCCACTATGTTCTGAGATTGATGTTGCTATGACTTTGCTATGCTTAATGCTTGTCACTAGGGCCCGAGTGCCATGATTTCAGATCTGAACCTATTATGTTTTCATCAATATATGAGTGTTCTTGATCCTATCTTGCAAGTCTATAGTCACCTATTATGTGTTATGATTCGTTAACCCCGAAGTGACAATAATCGGGATACTTACCGGTGATGACTGTAGTTTGAGGAGTTCATGTATTCACTATGTGTTAATGCTTTGTTCTGGTTCTCTATTAAAAGGAGGCCTTAATATCCCTTAGTTTCCGTAAGGACCCCGCTGCCACGGGAGGGTAGGACAAAAGATGTCATGCAAGTTCTTTTCCATAAGCACGTATGACTATGTTCGGAATACATGCCTACATTATATCAATGAACTGGAGCTAGTTCTGTGTCACCCTAGGTTATGACTGTTACATGATGAACCGCATCCGGCATAATTCTCCATCACCGATCCATTGCCTACGAGCTTTCCATATATTGTTCTTCGCTTATTTACTTTTCAGTTGCTATTTCTATCATCACTACAAAATACCAAAAACATTGCTTTTACTACTATTACCTTTTGCTACCGTTATCACCACTATCATATTACTTTGCTACTAAACACTTTGCTGCAGATATTAAGTTTCCAGGTGTGGCTGAATTGACAACTCAACTGCTAATACTTGAGAATATTCTTTGTCTCCTCTTGTGTCGAATCAATAAATTTGGGTTGAATACTCTACCGTCGAAAATTGTTGCGATCCCCTATACTTCTGGGTTATCAAGACTATTTTCTGCCGCCGTTGTCGGGGAGCATAGCTCTATTCTTTGAGTCACTTGGGATATATATCTGCTTATCATTATGAAGAACTTGAGAGATCCAAAAACCAAGATCTATCCCTCAACTACGAGGGGAGGTAAGGAACTGCCATCTAGCTCCGCACTTGATTCACCTTCTGTTTTGAGTAAGCTTGCGACACCTACACCTGCTTCTGCTATTCGTTCTGATATGTCGCATGTTATTGATGATGCAACTTCTGCTATGCATGATACTTATGATGAAACTACCTCTATGCCTGATACTACTATGCCACTTAGTGCTTTTCTTGATGAACAACTTGCTAGGGCTAGAGAAATTGAAAATATTGAATCTGATGATACTGATGAAAGTGATGATGAAGAACCACTTGCCATTCCTAAGGGTTATGTTTTTGATCAAGATGCTTCTTTAGCCATTTTAGCTTGCAAAAATAGAACTGAACTTAAAAAATTATTAGCGAAATGGAGTAAGCAATCTCTAAATGCTAGAATGAAACCTGACCCTGCTTTTGCTACTTCACCTATCTTTGTTACTAATAAGGATTATGAATTCTCTGTTGATCCTCATATAGTTACTTTGGTTGAATCTGATTCTTTTCATGGTTATGAATCTGAAACTGTTGTGGCACATCTTACTAAATTGAATGATATAGCTACCCTATTCACTAAAGATGAGATAACTCGCTACTTTTATCTCCTTAAAATATTTCTGTTCTCATTAAAGGGTGATGCTAAGATATGGTTTAATTCTCTTGATGCTGGTTGTGTGCATAGTCCCCAGGATATGATTTATTACTTCTCTGCTAAATATTTCCCTGCTCATAAGAAACAAGCTACTTTAAGGGATATATATAATTTTGTGCAAATTGAAGAAGAGAGTCTCCCACAAGCTTGGGGGAGGCTTCTCCAATTACTTAATGCTTTGCCTGATCATCCTCTTAAGAAAAATGAAATACTTGATATCTTTTATAATGGACTAACCGATGCCTCCAGAGATTACCTGGATAGTTGTGTTGGTTCTGTTTTCAAGGAAAGAACACCGGATGAAGCTGAAATTCTATTGAATAATATGTTGACAAATGAAAATAATTGGACACCTCCGGAGCCAATTCCTGAGCCTATTCCTAAACCAACTCCGAAGAAGAGGGGTATTCTATTTCTCAGTCCTAAAGATATGCAAGAGGCAAAGAAATCTATGAAAGAAAAGGGTATTAAAGCTGAAGATGTTAAGAATTTACCTCCTATTGAAGAAATACATGGTCTTAATTTACCGCCTGTTGAAGAAACATATAATCCAAATCCTTTACCTATTGAAGAAACTCATGGTCTTGATAACCCGACACAGGTAGTAAAGGTAAATTCTCTCTATAGATATGATAAAGCTGTAATCCCATTTACTAAAATTGCTAGCCCATGCTTAGATGAGTTTGATAAATTTATGGCTAAGCAAGAAGATTTTAATGCTTATCTTGGTAGACAATTAAAATACAATTCAAATATGCTTGGACACTTGGGTGATTATATGGCTAATGTCAAAGGTGAACTTAAACTTATTAGTAAACATGCTTCTATGGTTACCACTCAAGTAGAACAAGTACTTAAAGCTCAAAATAATTTGCTCAATGAATTGAATAGTAAAGATAATGATTATGCTGTTAGAGTGGCTACTAGAACCGGTAGAATGACTCAGGAACTTTTGTATCCTGAAGGCCATCCTAAGAGAATTGAGCAAGATTCTCAGAGAAATAATTTAGATGCACCTAGTTCTTTTAAAAAGAAGAAAAAGAAAAATGATAGGACTTTGCATGCTTCTACTGATCCTATTTTTGAAACACCTGAGAATCCAAATGATATTTCTATTTCTGATGCTAAAACACAACCTGGTGATGAACCTGAAACTAGTGATAATGTCAATAATAATGTTCATGATGATGCTCAACCTAGTAATGATAATGACACAGAAATTGAACCTCATGTTGATCTTGATAACCCACAATCGAAGAATCAACGTTATGATAAGAAAGACTTTGTTGCAAGGAAACATGGTAAAGAAAGAGAACCTTGGGTTCAGAAACCCATGCCTTTTCCTCCCAAACCATCCAAGAAAAAGGATGATCAGGATTTTGAGCGCTTTGCTGAAATGATTAGACCTATCTTTTTGCGTATGCGATTAACTGATATGCTTAAAACCAATCCTTATGCTAAGTATATGAAAGATATTATTACAAATAAAAGAAAGATACTGGAAGCTGAAATTTCCACCATGCTTGATAATTATACTTTTAAGGGTAGAATACCAAAGAAACTTGGAGATCCAGGAGTACCCACTATACCATGCTCTATTAAAACAAACTATGTTAAAACTGCTTTATGTGATCTTGGAGCCGGTGTTAGTGTTATGCCTCTCTCTTTATATCGTAGACTTGATTTGAATAAGTTGACACCTATTGAAATATCTTTGCAAATGGCTGATAAATCAACTGCTATACATGTCGGTATTTGTGAGGATGTGCCTATTGTAGTTGCAAATGTTAATATTTTAACGGACTTTGTTATTCTTGATATTCCCGAGGACGATAGTATGTCTATTATTCTTGGAAGACCCTTTTTGAATACTACAGGGGCTGTTATTGATTGCACTAAAGGCAATGTCACTTTTCATGTTAATGGTAATGAGCACATGGTACACTTTCCGAGGAAACAACCTCAAGTTCATAGTATCAACTCTATTGGAAAAATTCCATCGATTATATTTGGAGGTTTCGAATTTCCTCTTCCTACTATTAAGAAGAAATATGATATTATTATTATTGGGGATGTGCACATCCCCGTTCAGGTAACATAGTGTTATTCGAAATTTCTCCGGTTCCATGTTATTCGGAATGAGTTCGTTAACAAGATTTGATCAACCTTGTTAGTGGATTCCTTTTGATGATCATGAGATGGATGAAAATAGAAGGCACGACCTTCTGTATCCCACTTTTACTTTTTGTTATTTATATTAAATAAAATAAAAATAATTATTTGTCTATCTGTTTTCTGATTATCCGTGCAATATAAAAATACCTCAAAAATAAAAGTTCTCCAAATGCCCTAAAAATTAAATATGATTTTTTTCTAGAATATTTGAGGATTTATGGAACTGAGAACGCACCAGGGGGGTCAACCACCTGCCCACGAGGGTGGAGGGCGCGCCCCCTGCCTTGTGGGCCCACGGTGGCCCTCCTCCACTCATTCCTACACCCACACACTTCATCTTCCTCCCCCAAACACGAATAACCAGCTCAAACCCGAGTCCAAGCTCGTTTTGCTGCCATTTTCGATCTCCTTGCTAAAAGCACCTCTCACAAAACTGCTTGGGGAGATTGTTCCTTGGTATGTGACTCCTCCATTGGTCCAATTAGTTATTGTTCTAGTGCTTTATTCATTGCAAATTTTTGCTGCTTAGGTGACCCTGTTCTTGAGCTTGCATGTCAAATTTATATGGTTCCAAGTAGTTTTGATGCATGATATAGGCCCTAGGCACTTGTAGGAGTAGTTACTATCAATATTATTGAGTTTGGTTAATTTTATTTTGAAGTTACTAAAAATTTCAGAATTTTTTAGAAAATGATGAGGAGACTTTTGAGGGGCTCATCGAGCCAAAGCTCGAAGGAAAATGCACTGAAGCCTAAGTATAATCTGCCTCGGACCATGGAGGTTCGGGCGTGTGAATGGCCTTCCGAGGATTTCTTAAGAGCAGTCGGGATTTATGAAGATTTTCATGAATTGGCTCAGACTGCAGGCCATACCGCTTTCCTCCACGACCAATGCGATCAGTATCTCTTGCTCACAAATATCTTTGTGCAAAACTTTCATTTCCATTCTAGGAGCTCACCACCTACTGTGGAGTTTTATTTATATGATGAGCATAAGGAGATGTCACTTTATGATTTCTGTCGGATTTGTTTAGTCCCTTTTGAGGGAAATACAGAAGAACCACATCGTGATGATGTGGAGGGATTTATTGACACTATCACTGTAGGGGAAACAAGGAAGGTTTCTGATGCATGAATCACTAGCATACACTTTCCTGTTTTACGTTATTTTGCATTATTTGCTAGTCGTTGCTTAATTGGTCGTGGAAACTGTGGAAACCTGAGTATCCCTGATATTATTATTTTGCACCATGGTTTATACAGTGATAACTCTTTTAGTATGGGCGGCATTATTGCCAAACGGTTAAGTCTGAACCGTACCAAGGGCCCCATCTTTGGAGGCATCTATGCTACACGCCTAGCTACACATTTTAACATACCTATTAGGCATTATGAGAAGGAAGAAAAGGTGCTGCCTCGTGTTTATTTAGATTATAAAAGTATGGTAGCACATGATTTTATTGTTAAGAATAGGGAAGGAGAGCTTAAATATCAATTGTTCTTTAATAAACATCATCCCGAGACTATTACCTTGCATACTCCTTATTTGTTTGATTTGACTGTAGGCACGTACCTTGTTCCGTTGACGGCTATCCATGCCTACCGGAACCCTGCACCAGCCGAGGAGCCAGAGCCGGAACCACAATTTGATCCTTCACCACAGTCTAATTATCAGTGGGATCCGGAGATGATTGTAAGCCAGTGGCAATCGGAGTCTTCCTCGTCTGCACCACAGTACGACCCCAACTATTATTATCGATATCAGCCAGGCCAGCCGTGGCCATAGACCAACTTAGGCCAAAAGCCTAATCTTGGGGGAGTACGAATTTCTCACCGACATTACATTTATGCTCACACACTCATTGCTAGTTGTTGGTGCTCATACTTTTTCATTGTATCATCCATGCTAGTTTACTTTCCTTTTTATGCTTTCTTCTTGCGTGTTTAATAAACCTTAAGAAAAACCAAAAAAATTTAGTTGTATGGTGGCCGTAACTATAACGGTCCTAAGGTAGCGAAATTCCTTGTCGGGTAAGTTCCGACCCGCACGAAAGGCGTAACGATCTGTGCACTGTCTCGGAGAGAGGCTCGGTGAAATAGACATGTTTGTGAAGATGCGGACTACCTGCACCTGGACAGAAAGACCCTATGAAGCTTTACTATTCCCTGGGATTGGCTTTGGGCCTTTCCTGCGCAGCTTAGGTGGAAGGCGAAGAAGGCCCCCTTCCGGGGGGGGGGCCCGAGCCATCAGTGAGATACCACTCTGGAAGAGCTCTGATTCTAACCTTGTGTGTGAAATCATAGATCAAACTGCCGAATTGGCAAAATTCGGTGCTATCGCTATCATAGTATCCGCTAGGTTCACGGGCTGGAGATAAGCGGACTCGAACCGCTGACATCCGCCACAGGGTAAACCACCGCCTCTCATGCCTCCC
>NC_057800.1:497220253-497255578 GCF_018294505.1 Triticum aestivum | reverse complement strand
ACAACTTTCATCGTACTGTGCTCTCCAAAGAGCAACTCTTCTCAAAATCTCAAAACAAAAGGTGCTGAGAGTAATCAGCTGTGACCCAAAAAAAATGAATCCTTTTGTAGCTCATCATTTATTGGCAAAGATAGAAAAGGTCAATATGAAGGAGGAGAAAGAAACAATAGTAACGGGCTCCTGTCGCAATTACCTGATTTCGAAATGTTGGAAAGCCTGGGGTAGAAAAAAAGGGAGAAATGTTGTGGTTACAGGATGCAATTTCCTCTTTGAATAAACCTCGTAATCATAAAAAAGTGGGTTTTTCGTGCTGGGCCTAGCAAAAGAGAAGGACTCACTAGAAAAACACCTAAATCCGGAAGTAATCTTAAAAAATTCAATTCTGGGAAAAAGGAACAATATCGTATTCGTCTTCAAGAAAAACAGAAATTTCAGAACTATGAGACAGAATATTCTGTTTTCTTATTTACTCTTTACTTTATTTTTTCTATTTAAAGTTGATCAATTTACATAATGTATCTATAAACAAAGTAATAAATATACTTAAAACAAAGTAGGAATTCGCAAAATGGATAAAATCATTGCAGTTATTATAGGGAAGTCTAGAGATATCCTATTTGAAGGAGGAGCAGTCTGACACACTTACGTCCTTGCAAAGTAAATAATTATTATTGTAGTCGTAACCGTAGAATAGGATCCTAATCAAAATAAATACATTTGGTTCAGGCGCTATTAGCATGGTAAGAAAAGATTTTTTTTTACAGACCAGAGGGGCTATCTAAATCCTAAAGTGAAGGCGAGCGATCGAAGTAGAAGTACCAATGGCTCAGTGTCATGAACCTTCTCCATCTGATTCAATAAGGGGGAATTAGCCTTCTTGTCAAATGGCTATCCTTGACAAAGGGTACCATTTATACCATAATCTACAATGTAGCGGGTATAGTTTAATGGTAAAAGTGTGATTCGCTCTATTAATAACTGAATTTGAAATGATATACTTAAGGCATCCTTAAGTTTTTTATTTTTATATTCCGATGAAAACTTTAGTTCTTATAAAGGATTAAATCATTTTCCTCTCAATAGCATATTGAGGAAGAATATACATTCTGGCGATTTGCATCCAAAGACTAATTTAAATTGCATCCAAAATAAAAATAGATGCAATTTAAATTAGTCTTTGGATGCAAATCGCCAGAATGTATATTCTTCCTCAATATGCTATTGAGAGGAAAAGGATTTAATCCTTTATAAGAACTAAAGTTTTCATCGGAATATAAAAATAAAAAACTTAAGGATGCCTTAAGTATATCATTTCAAATTCAGTTATTAAATAACTATACTAAACTAAAAACAAAGAAAACTTTTTTTGCATGATTCAAATGAAAAAGCTTTCTCAACGATTCCTATTCTACTTACAAGAGTAAACATGCAAAATTTATTTGTTACTGAAGAGAAAACCGTTCCAGCTGTTCCTGAATAGCTTCCTTCAAAAGGATTCCAATCTTAACTAAATCTTCTTAAAATAAGGAATAAGGAAGCCAAATAGCTAAAAAACGATAGTTTTGGTTTACTAGAACCATCCGCATATTGTTTCAGCTCGGTGGAAACCCAATTCTTTTCCTCAGGATCTCTTGAATGAAATTAGGGAACGAAGATAGAGGATGCAAGCGTTATCCGGAATGATTGGGCATAAAGCGTCTGTAGGTGGCTTTTCAAATCCACCGTCAAATCCCAGGGCTCAACCCTGGATAGGCGGTGGAAACTACCAAGCTGGAGTACGGTAGGGGCAGAGGGAACGAAAAAAGTTCATAGAATTTTCTTCCCCTTCCCCTTTCCCCGAACTAAATCGCCCTAAGACTATTTTGTGGAATGTAGGTAGTGGTTATGACCGATTCGATAGAAAAGAGGGAATAGTGTGCATTTTTCGTTGGGGATTCCCTGGAATAAAACGTCGCGTCTTCCTTCGATTCCTTATGCGGGATATCCAATCGGAGAGATGAAGACAATGCGGCAGGGTTGGTTATCTAATTGGCTAGTCAAACATGAGGTGGTTCATAGATCTTTGGGCTTTGATCACCGAGGAATAGAGACTTTACAAATAAAAGCAGGGGATTGGGATTCCATTGCTGTCATTTTATATGTATATGGTTACAATTATTTATGCTCCCAATGTGCTTATGATGTAGCACCCGGTGGATCTTTAGCTAGCATGTATCATCTTACGAGAATACAATATGGTATAGATAATCCAGAAGCTTTTAATCAGTTTAATTTCCATGCTTGTAGTAGTAATTAAAAAGAAAACCCAAAGAGATTTCCTGTTCTTCTTTTGCTTGTTGGGAGCTTTCCCGTGTAAATAATTTTATTTCTTTTCTTTTCTTTGGGGGTCGACAGGAGAAGACCATAATTAAATTGTTGAAGTGGCTCTTATATGCATTATTGTTGATCTGACAAAAGAGCCCATATTGCCTTGTCTTCTCCTGGTTATTGAATGCCTGCAGATTCCAGCTTAGTCCAATGCACGTGCACTATTATTATTATTATTCACATCATTCGGTCGTGCAAGTGAAAGGCAATTATGATGATATATGATGGACTGGCTGAGATGAGAAAAGCTGGTATGAACTCGACCTCTTTTGTTTTTGTAAATATGATTAGGTCATCGTTCCTGATTAAGCCTATTATGAATAAACATGTTTGCAATGACAACTAGAGATCATAGTTTTGTGTGCCATGCTTGATTAGCTATGAGTTATAATGGTTTACCTTGCGTGCCAACATGCTATTAAAATGGTTATGATGTGGTATGATAGGGTGGTATCCTCCTCTGAATGATTTAAGTGACTTGACTTGGCACATGTTCACGCATGTAGTTGAAATTAAATCAACATAGCCTTCACGATATTTATGTTCATGGTGGATTATATCCTACTCATGCTTGCATTCGATGTTGATTAATTTTAATGCATGTTCATGACTGTTGTCGCTCTCTAGCTGGTCGCTTCCCAGTCTTTTGCTAGCCTTCACCTGTACTAAGCGGGAATACTGCTTGTGCATCCAAACTCCTTAAACCCCAAAGTTATTCCACATGAGTCCACTATACCTACCTATATACGGTATCTACCTGCCGTTCAAAGTAAATTTGTATGTGCCAAACTCTAAACCTTCAAATAAATATCTTGTTTTGTATGCTCGAATAGCTCATGTATCAACTAGGGCTGTCTGTATCTTCCATGTTAGGCGGGTTATTCTCAAGGGGAGTGGACTCCACTCCTCACTCACGAGATAAATGGCTGGTCACTGGGATGCCCAGTCCCATGCTTTATGCAAACTAAATCAAAATAATTGCAAACAAAACTCCCCCCTGGGACTCTTGTTAGTTGGAGGCACTCGTTGTTTCGAGCAAGCCATGGGTTGATGATTGTGGTGGAAGGGGGAGTGTAAACTTTACCATTCTGTTTGGGAACGGCCTATAATGTGTGTAGCATGGAAGATATCGCCATCTCTTGGTTGTTATGTTGACAATGGAAGTATACCACTCAAAATATTATTCACCTCTATTTCAAAACCGAGCTCTAGCACCTCTACAAATCCCTGCTTCCCTCTGCGAAGGGCCTATCTATTTACTTTTATGCCGAGTCATCATCCTCTTATTAAAAAGCACCAGTTGGAGAGCACCACTGTCATTTGCATTCATTACTGTTAATTTACATTGAGTATGACTTGACTGGATCTCTTTTACCATGAATTACAATGTCTAGTCAGTCCTTGGTCTTTAAAGGTGCTCTGCATTTATGTTTTGCAGTCTCAGAAAGGGCTAGCGAGATACCATCTTGTTATATCATATTATGATTGTTTTGAGGAAGTGTTGTCATCCGAGTTTTATTATTATGGCTCGCTAGTTGATTATGCTATTGATATGAGTAAACTTGAGACCTATGCGTTATTGCAAATGTGGTTAGTTATAATCTTTGCTGAATACAACAACAAGAGCAAACAGAGTTTGTAAAAGTTTTTCTTTATCAGTTTCAGTTTGTCAACTGAATTGCTTGAGGACAAGCAAAGGTTTAAGCTTGGGGGAGTTGATACGTCTCCAACGTATCTACTTTTACAAACACTTTTGCCCTTGTTTTGGACTCTAACTTGCAAGATTTGAATGGAACTAACCCGGACTGACGCTGTTTTCAGCAGAATTACCATGGTGTTATTTATGTGCAGGAGCAAACGTTCTCGAAATGACCTGAAACTTCACGGAGACACTTTTCAGAAAATAAGAAAAATACCTGTCAAAGATGAAGGCCAGGGGGGCCACCACCTTGCCACGAGGGTGGGGGCGCGCCCCCCTATCTCGTGGGCCCCAGTTACCTCTCTGACTCCAACTCAACCTCCATATATTGAGTTTCGAGGAGAAAAAAATCAAGGAGAAGAAATCATCGTGTTTTACGATACGGTGCCGCCGCCAAGCCCTAAAACCTCCCGGGAGGGCTGATCTGGAGTCCGTTCGGGGCTCCGGAGAGGGGAATCTGTCGCCATCGTCATCATCAACCATCCTCCATCACCAATTTCATGATGCTCACTGTCGTGCGTGAGTAATTCCATCATAGGCTTGCTGGACGGTGATGGGTTGGATGGGATCTATCATGTAAACGAGTTAGTTTTGTTAGGGTTTGATCCCTAGTGTCCACTATGTTCTGAGATTGATGTTGCTATGACTTTGCTATGCTTAATGCTTGTTACTAGGGCCCGAGTGCCATGATTTCAGATCTGAACCTATTATGTTTTCATCAATATATGAGTGTTCTTGATCCTATCTTGCAAGTCTATAGTCACCTATTATGTGTTATGATCCGTTAACCCCGAAGTGACAATAATCGGGATACTTACCGGTGATGACCGTAGTTTGAGGAGTTCATGTATTCACTATGTGTTAATGCTTTGTTCTGGTTCTCTATTAAAAGGAGGCCTTAATATCCCTTAGTTTCCGTAAGGACCCCGCTGCCACGGGAGGGTAGGACAAAAGATGTCATGCAAGTTCTTTTCCATCAGCACGTATGACTATATTCGGAATACATGCCTATATTATATCAATGAACTGGAGCTAGTTCTGTGTCACCCTAGGTTATGACTGTTACATGATGAACCGCATCCGGCATAATTCTCCATCACTGATCCATTGCCTACGAGCTTTCCATATATTGTTCTTCGCTTATTTACTTTTCAGTTGCTATTGCTATCATCACTACAAAATACCAAAAACATTGCTTTTACTACTGTTACCTTTTTCTACCGTTATCACTTTCCTATAGATATTAAGTTTCCAGGTGTGGTTGAATTGACAACTCAGCTGCTAATACTTGAGAATATTCTTTGGCTCCCCTTGTGTCGAATCAATAAATTGGGGTTGAATACTCTACCCTCAAAAACTTTTGTGATCCCCTATACTTGTGGGTTATCACAAGATAACCAAGCCCTTGACTCAACACTAATATTTATTATATTTATAGCTCACGGACTCGATTACATAGAAGGATCATAAAGCAAAACTCACCACTAGATCATACTAAAACTTTATTCTACTAGATCAAGGTATTACCAAAAGGATCGAACTAAGAAAAACGGTAAAGATAAAAGTGATGGTGATACGATACCGGGGCACTCCCCCAAGCTTGGCAGTTGCCAAGGGGAGTGCCCATACCCATGTGTTTATGTTTCCTTCCTCGGAGGTGGTGATGATGGAGTTGTTGATGATGTAGGATTGTCGTCCATCTTCCAAGGCATAGGCTCACCATCATAGAAGGATGATCGAGTCTCCGGGATCCTCAAATCTACAGCAAAACTCATCCTCTTGAATCTATATTCATACTCACAGTTTTGGTTTTGCAGGTCATAGATCTGGGCTTGGAGGCGCTCGATTTTCTCGTGAAGCTTGAAGATGGCCTCCCCAATGTTCTTGTCATCCAACTTGTGGTTGTTGGTGAACTCCATGATCATTATATGATTGGAATCGAGTCCATGTTCCACCATCTCCTGGCACTTGAAAACTTGTTGCTCCAATGCCTCGAGCCTTGTCTCCATGCTTCCGGTCCTCCTTGGTCCCTCAACATCGTGGATGTGCAGCAACCCCTCATGCATCTCAATGGTTTGAGGGTGTTGCAGCACCTCCGCGAGGTAGGGGTTGATGACCTTCTCGAAGAACTTGTCCTTGGGGGCACTTGAAGACACCATGGCGATCAAGATCTGTCAGAAAAGTAGCTCGAAACAGAGGCAGGAGATATTTGTGTGATACAGTGGTCAAAACCTTTGGGAGATTATATAATGAATTTTTACCGACCAAAAGAAGTATCGTGCAAGAAAACGGAGTCCGGAGGGCACACGAAGTGCCCACGAGGCAGGGGGCGTGCCTAGGGGGATAGGACGCACCCTCCACCCTCATGGAAGCCTCGTGTCCTCCGGACTGCTCCTTATTTTCCTATTTTCTTAAATATTCCAAAACGGAGAAAAATTGCTATTAGAACTGTTTTGGAGTCGGTTTACTTACCGTACCACGTACCTATTCCTTTTCGAAGTCTGAAACATTCTGGAAAGTGTCCCTTATGTATTCCTCCGGGATTACGGTTTCAATAACATTAGTTTCAACATTTATGGGATTACCTGAGATTTAATGTTTGATTCTTTCACCGTTCACCACCCTTGGATTTGTGCCTTCGAAGTTGTTGATTTTTATGGCACCGGAACGGTAGACCTCCTCGATAACATGAGGACCTTCCCATTTAGAGAGGAGTTTGCTTGCAGAAAATCTTAAACGAGAGTTGTATAGCAATACATAATCACCTAGATTAAATTCACGCTTTTGTATCCTTTTATCATGCCATCTTTTAACCTTTTCTTTAAATAGTTTGGCATTCTCGTAAGCCTGGGCTCTCCATTCATCAAATGAGCTAATGTCAAAAAGCCTCTTCTCACTGACAAGTTTGAAGTCATAGTTGAGCTCTTTATTGGCCCAATATGCCTTATGTTCTAGTTCAAGAGGTAAGTGACATGCTTTACCATAAACCATTTTATACGGAGACATACCCATAGGATTCTTATATGCAGTTATATAAGCGCAAAATGCATCATCAAGTTTCTTGGACCAATTCTTTCTAGATCTATTAACAGTCTTTTGCAAAATTAATTTAAGTTCTCTATTACTTAATTCTACTTGACCACTAGACTGTGGATGATATGGAGATGCAATTATATGATTAACATCATACTTAGCAAGCATTTTACGACAATCACCATGAATAAAATGTGAACCACCATCAGTCAGTAGATATCTAGGGACTCCAAACCTTGGAAAAATAACTTCTTTAAGAATCTTAATAGAGGTGTTATGATCAGCACTACTAGTTGGAATAGCTTCTACCCACTTATTAACGTAATCAACAACAACTAAACTATGTGTATATCCATTAGAGGAAGGAAACAGTCCCATATAATCAAAGCCCAAAACATCAAATGGTTCAATAACAAGTGGATAATTCATGGGCATTTCTTGACGTCTACTAATATTACTAATTCTTTGACATTCATCATAGGACAGGACAAACTTCAGGGCATCCTCGAAGAGAGTAGGCCAATAAAAATCGGATTGCAATACCTTATGTGTAGTTCTATCTCCAGCGTGGTGTCCTCCATAAGCCTCGGAGTGACACTTGCGTAGGATCTATTCTTGTTCATGCTCGGGTACACAACGTCTAATAACACCATCCACTCCTTCTTTATAAAGATGTGGGTCATCCTAGAAGTAATGTCTTAAATCATAGAAGAACTTTTTCTTTTGTTGGTATGTGAAACTAGGTGGTATAAACTTAGCAACAATATAATTAGCATAATCAGCATACCATGGAGCAGTACGAGAAGCATTTATCACAAATAATTGTTCATCAGGAAAGCTATCATCAATAGGTAGTGGGTCATCAAGAACATTCTCTAACCTAGACAAGTTGTTGGCGACGGGGTTCTCAGCTCCCTTTCTATCAATAATATGCAAATCAAATTCTTGTAGCAAGAGAACCCATCTAATAAGTCTAGGTTTAGCATCTTTCTTTTCCATAAGATATTTAATAGCAGCATGATTAGTGTGAACAGTTACTTTAGAATCAACTATATATGGCCTGAACTTATCACAAGCAAATACAACTGCTAAAAATTCTTTTTCAGTAGTAGCATAATTTCTTTGAGCACTGTCTAGAGTTTTACTAGCATATTGAATAACATTTAATTTCTTATCAACTCTTTGTCCTAGAACAGCCCCTATAGCATAATCACTAGCATCACACATGATTTCAAATGGTAAATTCCAATCAGGAGGCTGAACAATAGGTGCAGAAACCAAAGCTTTCTTCAGTATTTCAAATGCTTCTACATAGTCATCATCAAAGACAAAAGGAACATCTTTTTGTAAGAGATTAGTCAGAGGCTGGTTAATTTTAAAGAAGTTTTTAATGAACCTCCTATAAAATCCGGCATGACCTAGGAAACTTCTTATACCTTTAATGTCCTTAGGACACGACATCTTTTCAATAGCATCAACCTTAGCTTTATCAACTTCAATAGCTCTTTCAGAAATTTTATGCCCCAAGACAATACCTTCATTAACCATAAAGTGGCACTTCTCCCAATTAAATACAAGATTACTTTCTTCACATCTTTGCAAAACTCGATCAAGGTTGCTTAAGCAATCATCAAAAGAAGTTCCGTAAACCGAGAAATCATCCATGAAAACGTCAATAATCTTTTCACCAAAGTCAGAGAATATAGCAGTCATACATCTTTGACAGGTAGCAGGTGCATTACATAAACCAAAAGCCATACGTCTATAAGCAAAGGTACCGAAAGGGCAAGTAAAAGTTGTCTTTTCTTGATCCTCTCTTGACACAGGTATTTGAGAGAAACCAGAATAACCATCTAGAAAGCAAAAATGTGTATTCTTGGATAATCTTTCTAGCATTTGATCAATAAAAGGTAAAGGGCAATGATCCTTTTTAGTAGCTTTATTTAGTTTACGGAAATCAATTGCCATTCTATAACCTGTAACAATTCTTTATGGGATCAATTCATCTTTATCATTAGGAACAACAATAATACCTCCCTTCTTAGGGACACAATGGACAGGACTTACCCACTGACTATCAGCAACGGGATAAATTATACCTGCCTCTAGAAGCTTTAGTATTTCTTTTCTTACCACTTCTTTCATCTTAGGATTTAACCGCCGTTGGTGATCAACAACCGGTTTAGCATCTTTCTCCAGTTTTATTTTGTGCTGGCATAGAGTGGGACTAATGCCCTTAACATCATCAAGAGTATATCTAATAGCAGCATGGTGCTTCTTTAGAGTTTTCAGTAATTTCTTTTCTTCATGCTCTGAAAGGTTAGCACTAATAATAACAAGATATATCTCTTTCTTATCAAGATAAGCATATTTAAGAGTATCAGGTAAAGGCTTAAGCTCAAACACGGGATCACCCTTACGTGGAGGAGGAGCCCCTAGGATTTAAATAGGCAAGTTGTGCTTCAAAATAGGTCCCTGTTTAAAGAATACTTCATCTATTTCCCTTCTTTCATTCATAAACATATCATTTTCATGGTCTAGCAAATATTGTTCTAAAGGATCACTAGGAGGCACGGCAATAGAAGCAAGACCAACAATTTCATCTTTACTAGGCAATTTTTTATCATGGGGTTGTCTACGAAATTTAGCAAAATTAAATTCATGAGACATAACCCCTAAACCAATAGAAACAATACCTTTATTGCAGTCTATCTAAGCATTAACAGTATTCAAGAAGGGTCTACCAAATATAATGGGACAAAAGTTATTTTGTGGAGAACCAAGAACAAGAAAATCAGCAGGGTATTTAACTTTCCCACACAAGACTTCAACATCTCTAACAATCCGAACTGGTGAAATAGTATCTCTATTGGCAAGCTTAATTGTAACATCAATCTCTTCTATCTCAGCAGGTGCAGTATCATGCATAATTTCTTTATATAAGGAATGAGGTATTGCACTTGCACTAGCACCCATATCACATAAGCCAGGATAGCAATGATCTCCTATTTTAACGGAAATAACAGGCATGGCTACAACAGGTCTATGTTTATTTTTAGTATCAGGTCTAGCAATTCTAGTAGATTCGTCACAGAAGTAAATAACATGCCCATCAATATTATCGGCCAAGAGATCTTTGACCATAGCAATACTAGGTTCAACTTTAATTTGCTCAGGGGGTTTGGGTGTCTTAATATTTCTTTTGTTGACCACAGTTGAAGCTTTAGCGTGATCCTTTATTCTAACCTGGAAAGGTGGTTTCTCAGTATAAGCAGTAGGAACAACAGGATCATTATAAGTGATAGTCTTTTCTTCAACTTTAATAGGTGCAACTACTTTTACTTCAATGGGAGGATTATATTTAAACCACTTCTAGTTAGGGATATCAACATGAGTAGCAAAGGATTCATAGAAAGAAGCTACTATCTTAGAGTCAAGTCCATATTTAGTGCTTAATTCACGGAAAACATCGGTATCCATAAAAGATCTAACACAATCAAACTTAGGTGTTATACCTGACTCCTTACCTTTGTCGAGGTCCCAATCTTCAGAGTTGCATTTAATTCTTTCCAATAAATCCCATTTGAATTCAATAGTCTTCATCATAAAAGAACCAGTACAAGAAGTATCGAGCATGGAGCGATTACTGAGAGAAAGCCAAGCATATTTTTTTTAATAATCATTTCTTTTGAGAGCTCATGATTGGGGCATGAATATAACATTGACTTAAACCTCCCCCAAGCTTGAGCGATGCTTTCTCCTTTGCGAGGCCAAAAATTATATATATAATTACAATCACGATGAACAAGATGCATAGGATAAAACTTCTGATGAAATTCCAATTTCAATCGGTTGTAGCTCCATGATCCCATATCATCACATAGCCTAAACCATGTCAATGCCTCTCCCTTCAAAGATAAAGGGAAGACCTTCTTCTTGATAACATCCTCGGGCATACCTGCAAGCTTAAATAATCCACAAACTTCATCCACATAGATTAGGTGCAAATCGGGATGCAATGTTCCATCACCTGCGAAAGAATTAGCTAGCAGTTTCTCTATCATACCCGAAGGGATTTCAAAGTAAACATTTTCAGTAGGTTCAGTAGGTTGAGGAGCAACTCTTTGCTCTACTGGTCGGGGTGAAGATACCCCGAACAAGCCCCTCAAAGGATTATGTTCCATAGTAACAAGTGACATTAAATTTCAGCACACTATATAAATTTTTCCTTACCAAATTCCACCTACCAAAGGCGCTTCACTCCCCGGCAATGGCGCCAGAAAATAGTCTTGATGAACCACAAGTGTAGTGGATCTATCGTAGCCTTTTCGATAAGTAAGAGTGTCGAACCCAACGAGAAGCAGAAGGAAATGATAAGCGGTTTTCAGCAAGGTATTCTCTGGAGTGAATTGCAGAAAACCACCATATTTCAGCTTAGGTTTGGAGAAAACACTCTTCTACGTTTTTGCTGCAAAAAACACTATTTTTTTCTAATCTTTTGTAGAAAGCACCAAACCAACTGTTCGGGCAGTTTAACCACTATTATGACAGGTGGGACCCTGTCTTGTCGATGTGGCATCACGGTCGTGAGCTGACGCCGTGTAACGGCGCTACAGTACCCACCGACGCCCCCGTTAGGTCAATAGAAACCGGATCGATCCAGCTCTCTCCTCTGCCTCGCCCACTCCTCTCGTCACTCTGTTCTCCTCTCCTCACTCAGTTCTTCTCCCCCGACACCGCTGAGGGAGTCCTGGATTAGGGGGTCTTCGGACAGCCGGACTATATACTTTGGCTGGACTATTGGACTATGAAGATACAAGATTGAAGACTTCGTCCCGTGTCCGGATGGGACTCTCCTTTGCGTGGAAGGCAAGCTCGACGATTCAGATATGTAGATCTCCTCCCTTGTAACCGACTCTGTGTAACCCTAGGCCCTCCGGTGTCTATATAAACCGGAGGGTTTTAGTCCGTAGGACAACAACAATCATACCATAGGCTAGCTTCTAGGGTTTAGCCTCTCCAATCTCGTGGTAGATCAACTCTTGTAATACTCATATCATCAAGATCAATCAAGCAGGAAGTAGGGTATTACCTCCATCGAGAGGGCCCGAACCCCCCGCCTCCTGTTACAATCCGCCTTAGACGCACAGTTCGGGACCCCCTACCCGAGATCCGCCGGTTTTGACACCGACATTGGTGCTTTCATTGAGAGTTCCATTGTGCCATCACGATAAGGCCTGATGGCTCGCCTTGTTGTCAGGGACAACGTTACCTCTCGAGGAGCCCTGGCTGTAGGCCAAACTCTCCGATTAGGCGGCTTCGTCGTGACCGCCCCGTCAGCCGTCGCACCGACAATGACTTCCCGGGTCATCAAAAACAGCCTCCACGTCGTCTCGGGATTCACCGAGCAGATGGATCCAATGGAGCTCTCTTCTTTGAACGAGCTCTTGGATCGCATCGCTGCCTTGGGAGTCGCTACAGACTGTGATCGGATCAGGCTTAAACCCGACCAAAGGGAGATTAACTCTCCGCCGGTTACCCATGAGATAGCGGTGGTGGAGGAGCGGTGCAGCGATTCTTCCTCTATTTTGAGGACAAACTATGTCCGGATTCCCGAGCTCTCCGAGCCGGATACCCGTCTACGGGAGGAAATGGCCCAAGCTTCGAACCTGGAATCGAACAGCGGGCTAGTACCGTTGGGCAACGTCCCAGAGCCCGAACTACCAAGCTCGGAAACTCCTTTGGGTCTCAGACCATGCCAGGGTTTGGACTTAAATCTACCCACCCACCCTCACATAAGTGATCTTTCCCATATTAGACAAGAGCCCCAAGAGACAGTACATCACTATTGGGCCAGATTCCTCCTTGCAATAAGCAAGGCGAAGGACTGTCGTGAGGAAGACGTAATTTCATTATTTTGCAAAAATTTCACGGACAAGGGAATCCTCAACGCCATAAGTCGCCGTGATATAACACACTTCACTGACTTGGCGTCCATAGTACGGAAGTACTGTGCGACGGAAAGCACTTGGAAATCTCAAACACAATTCTGGGATCCTCCGGCTCTAACTAAACCCTCTGTCCAAACTAAAAGGGTGTACTCTCGTAAGTCACCCAATCCAATTACAAAGATGCCAAAACCCACTACAGGGCGCGGGACCGTATTAGAGGGATGGCTCAATGGGCCATGCAAAATTCACAGTACATTGGATACCATGCCAACACACAGCCTTAGAGCATGTTGGATACTCCGACAGGTGGCCAGGAGCGGCGAGGATCTCCTCATCAACAATAATGCAGAGCACCCTCCTGCGAAAAATAACAATACAGTACTAATAGTCTTTGAGACTTTTGCCTCAAACAATAGGCGCAAGCGGGCACTTCACAGCCTCACCGAAGTCTGCCACATCGCAACGATAAATCCATGGAACGGCACGGTCATAACCTTCAATGCTAGTGATGAACCTCAATTTCGCACAGCCCGAGCTCTAGCCGCTTTGGTCCTTAGTCCAATTGTGGATGGCTTCCGGCTTACTAAAGTACTCATGGACGGTGGCAGCGGATTAAACCTCATCTATGAGGAGACTCTTAAAAAAATGGAAAATAGACAAGAGCCGCATTGAGCAAAGCAGCACGACCTTCAGAGGAATCATCCCTAGTCGGGAGGCACGACGTGCGGGAAAAATCACACTAGATGTGTTCGGCACGCCGGAGAATTACAGGTCCGAAGAAATCACATTCCAAGTGGCCCCATTTAGTAGCAGATACCACGCCCTTCTAGGGCGAGAGGCATTCACGGTCTTCCAAGCTATACCCCATTATGGGTACATGAAGCTCAAGATGCCCGGGCCCGATGGAATCATCACTCTAGCTAGTGATCCAGACATAGCACTCCACGCCGAAAACAAAACCGCCGCACTGGCCCTCGAAGCGTTATCCAAAGCCCTCGCGGCCGAAGAACTAACTGCGATGCGCTCTACAGTGGACAGGGATAACGGGATACTCGAAAAAATACCCAAGTCCACCTCTTTTAAACCAGCGGATGAAATAGTCAAATTCCAGGTCCACCCAACGGACCCTACAAAAACAGCATCCATCGGAGCACAGCTGAACCCCACAACAGACGCCGCATTGCAGGAGTTCTTACGCGAGAATTGGGACATCTTTGCCTGGCATCCTTAAGATATCCCAGGCATCCCACGCAGGCTGGTCGAGCGTAGCCTAAACATTCTAAAGGGATACAAGCTGGTCAAGCAAACTCTTCGGCGTTTCTCCGAACCCAAGCGACAAGCCATGGGAGAAGAACTAGCCAAGTTACTCGAGGCCGGATTCATTAGAGAAATAAAACATCTGGACTGGCTAGCAAACCTGGTGATGGTACCAAAGAAGGACAATTCCTGGCGCCTATGTGTCGATTTTAAGGACCTTAACAAGGCTTGCCCCAAGGATTCCTTCCCCTCCCCCGCATCGATCAAATTATCGATGCTACGACGGGACACGACTCGTTGTGTTTCCTCGACGCATACTCCGGATACCATCAAATCAAGATGGCGGAGCCCGATCAAGCCGCAAAGGCATTCATTACACCATACGGCTCCTTCTGTTTCAACACCATGCCTTTCGGGCTCAAAAACGCCGGTGCGACCTATCAATGCATGATTCAGACATGCCTAGAAGCACAAATCGGCAAAACAGTGGAGGCATACATAGATGATGTGGTAATTAAAACCAGACACGTCGAGTCTTTGATAGACGACTTGAGGCTCATGTTCGACAATCTCCGAACATATGACATTAAGCTCAATCCGGAAAAATGCGTTTTCGGCGTTGTCGGTGTCAAAACCGGCGGATCTCTGGTAGGGGGTCCCGAACTGTGCGTCTAGGCCGGATGGTAACAGGAGGCAGGGGACACAATGTTTTACCCAGGTTCGGGCCCTCTTGATGGAGGTAAAACCCTACGTCCTGCTTGATTGATATTGATGATATGGGTAGTACAAGAGTAGATCTACCAGGAGATCAGAGAGGCTAAACCCTAGAAGCTAGCCTATGGTATGATTGTATGTTGTGGTTGTTGTCCTACGGACTAAAACCCTTCGGTTTATATAGACACCGGAGAGGGTTAGGTTACACAAGGTCGGTTACAAAGGAGGAGATATCCATATCCGTATTGCCTAGCTTGCCTTCCATGCTAAGTAGAGTCCCATCCGGACACGAGACGAAGTCTTCAATCTTGTATCTTCATAGTCTAATAGTTCGGCCAATGGAGATAGTCCAGCTGTCCGGAGACCCCCTAATCCAGGACTCCCTCAGTAGCCCCTGAACCAGGCTTCAATGACGATGAGTCCGGCGCGCAGTATTGTCTTCGGCATTGCAAGGCGAGTTCCTTCTCCGAATACATCACAGAAGAATTTGAATACGAGGATAGTGTCCGACCCTGCAAAATAAGTTCCACATACCGCCGTAGAGAGAATAATATTTTCGCAAATCCAATTTGCTGACTTCTTTTGGCAGCATGACGTTATGTCATGGCCCGGTGATTATTTGAACCGTTTTTCTTCAACCAGCTCCACACATAACGCGAGGCGGCCTTTTGACACGTCTTATCAAAGCAGAGATCGTGTCCCCTTATTACGGGATTCTTATCAATACGGGCGTGGGTAACCCAACCGCGCCATCAATTACGGTGCTTGGGGGATAAGCGAGTTTTACCAGGGAAGTGGGGACGCTTAGCTTCGTCCGCCCATATGAAGGGATAATGTTTTCGCTTTTTCCCTCTCGTGCTCAATCGAACCCTTCCCCCGCCTCGAGTTCCAACACCCAAAGCCCAGGTTAGGTGCTCCGAATCTTCAATCATGTCCGGATCCAGCCTTCAAGGCCGATGGATGCCCTCCTCCATGACGGAAGAGGACACCAAGAAGTTGAGGGAGGCCAGATACCTAACCGCCGAGGTTTTGCATCGGCTTCCTGCTCGAGGGCAGGTCGTCCCTACTCCCGAACCCAATGAGAATGTCGTGTTCGTCTCCCACTTCCTCCGAGGCCCAAGCCTCACTCTAGATCCCTTCGTCAGGGGGTTTGATGTTCTATTACGGGCTAGATTTCCATGATCTAGCTTCGGACTCCTTTCTCCACATCTCGACATTTATTGTTGTGTGTGAGGCCTTCCTCCGCATTACCCCTCACTTCCGCATGTGGCTCAAGACCTTTGAAGTGAAGACGAAGATGATGAGGGGCAACATGCAGCGTGCGGAGGTGCATCAATAGGCAAGATGGCAGGAGCTCCATGGCCGAAAGGTTCCTTTCCAGAGGTGTCCGAATTATGGCAACGGGAGTGGTTTTACGTCACGGCTCTCAGAAGTGCCAAGTGGGCGGCTGCCCCCGCTTTCCGCTCGGCCCCCCACCACGACTAATGTCATGGATTAGTAGAGGTCTGAGCTGGGGTCTAGCCAAGGACGTGCCTATACTGCAAAGCCGCATTCGAGATCTCTTCGAGGGAGATTTTAATTTGGTCGTGGTAATACAAGTTATGCTGGTTCGTCAAGTCCAGCCTTGCAAACGCTGGCCCCTTCGCTTGTGGGAGTTCAACCCAGAAGGACCGCGTGCCATTCAAAGTTTCCTCAGCCTGACGCACGAGGAGATGTACAAGTCATTCTTTGGACCTCAAATAGAGTGTCCGGATACTATCGAGGACGTGGGCCTGAGCAGTAACCGCGCCGCCGAGCAAGTAAGAAATCCTCTAGCCGAACACACTGTCTTTTATTCATCATGAAGTTATTTCTGAGAGTTCGCTCTATGACCAGGACTGGCTAACAAAGGCGAAGATGATTCGGTGTTTGGCCCCCCTCCCTGAGGGTTTGGAAAATCCGGTATTGGAAAAGATGCTCGAGCTCGCACCTTGCCCGAAGCCCTCGAAGGAAGATACGGGGGGATAATACGGGCGGACGCGGGCCCCCATCACTGCCAGTTCCCACCGAGGGAATGAGCGTCTCCATGAAGGAGGATAACCGGGGGAGGAGAAGGACTGCTTCCGAGGATCCGGAAGCCGAGGCCTCCAAACGGGAGAAGAAGTCTCCCACAAAGGGTCCTGCCTCGGGGGGTGCTTTTGCCGCACAAAGTCCGAGGGGGGATCAGCCCTCCAATGAGTCGTAAGTGATCCAAAAAATACTTTAATAATGAAGGTATACTATCTTTCTTCTAAGAAAATAACCGCCGCATATATCTTGCAGTTCTGGCCTTAGCCCCTCTCAGCTGAGCTCGTCTTCAGGGGATCTTCTTCTAGAGATGATGGAGAGCGAAATGCCTCCCCCGGACTCCTCCTCTCAAGAAGTCGGCGACCACAAAGTGTCTTCACGGAGGGCCTCTCCGGATACGGTGAGGCCAGAAGATAATCCCATAGACCCTCGAAGTCCGCAGCGTCCGGCTCCCGAAGAGAGCAAACAAAAGAGTCCGGCACCATCTGGTATGCGGTCGGATGTTCTGAGGGAGCTGGTGGGGCGAGCGGCCATCTCAGAAGAACACCGTATGCTGATGGGTACGGTGATGGAGAGAATTTCGTCCGCCGAAAGCGGATTACATGAAGCCTTTATAAGTCTACTGACAGGCTTTGAGGTACGTGAGATAATATGTGATAGTACCGCACATGTTAGGTGTGCCCTGTGTAGATAGTAGCCCCTGAGACTCTGGTTGTTGTCGAGAACGGCAGCGAACAGAGGATCATAGTCCCAGGCAATAACTAGACTGCCCGTATGTGCAGGTGGTGGAAGCTTCGGTGGCTAGCCGGACTAGTGAGTTTGCCAAATTAAAACGGCAACTGGATGCGGCAGACGCCGACATCGAGCTTGTTAACAAGAGGCTTGACGAGGCACAGGGTAAGTGTTATTATCTGGTGAATGCCACATAGTAAGAGCAGCATGATGCCAGTATCTTTAATATGTTGTGACTGCAGATGGAGCTTCCACCGTGGAAACCTTTCGGGCAGAACTTGCCCAAGCCAAGGAACAAGCGAGGATTAGTAATGCGGCTGCTTTGAAGGCGGCCGAAGAGTTGAAAGCCGAGAAGGCCGCACATTGCGAGAGCCAAGAGAAGATGGCCAAGATGGCCGTAGAATTAAAAGACACTGCCGACCGTTGACGGCTCCTTGAAAAAGAAAACCGAGCGAAGGCAACGGACCTTGAGAAGGCCACGATGGCGGACAAAGACACCCGCTCTGCTATGAGAGAGAAGAAGGAGGAGCTGCGGGAAGCCGGGGATATTGCGGCTGGGAAGCCCTTCATGCTACGGAGGAAGTTCCGAGATCCACGGTATGCCCCTCTAGATCGGCTGTGGAGTTCAGCGGATGCGTATATGGACTTGGCGGCGAGCGCTGCCGATGCGGCCAAATACTTCCAAGGTCAAACGGATCATGAAGTGGACAAGCTATTCTAGTCGCAGTTCAACATTCCAGAGCGTCCGCTTCCATTGACTGATCAGCTAGCTGAATGGGCCGAACTAAATAGGTTGTCCGGACTCGCCATGAGGCCTGTCGTGGATCAGCTATGGCCGGAAAAGCCAAAGCCGAAGAACTATTTCAGTTTAGTGCAGCGGTTCCTTGGTGCGGTGCCGCGCATTAATGCAATGAAGTGGTTGGCGTGCATAGAAGGCTCGCAGATGGCCCTTGCCCGTGTTAAAGCATACTGGCCGGAGATGGACGCTACCACTGTTGCGGCGCAGGGTTCGGCCATAGGCCGAGTGGCTGCCGAGCACTATTTTGAGGAGGTTCTCGAGGGTGCTCGTTTGATAGAGGCCCAGTGCTCGAAAAATGTTGTGTTTGAGTGATATGTATTCTCATTGTAAACACAATGCTTTTATGAAATTTTATAAGGCTATGTTTATACTTTTGCCTGAAAGTAGTATGATGCCTCCTGTGCGGCCGTTTATGTATACATGTGTATAACCTAAAAGATTGCAGCCGTCGGCTTCAACCCCCACGCATATAATGCAGAGGTTCTCGCGAAAAATGTGTGTTCACACTTAACCCAATGTCTTGGTCCTATTAAGGAGGTGATAGCGTAGCGAACGAGGCAACCGGACTATAATGCTTTAACACTTTCACTTAGCCATAGGAGTTTGACAGTGGGGCTACTAGATAGCCCCTGGTGGCTCCGCACTCCCCCGATCTCGGGGTGCCTACATGCCTGGCTGGAAAACGACCCTTCGCTAAGGCGGAGGAATTCTAACATTCCGATAGGTCATCGAGTGGTTGACCAGTCTCACGCTATATCATGACAGTCAGTTTTCGGCTTTCTCTACTGAGTTGCTCGTCCGGATGAACCAGGGCCAATCGCAGTAGTTCTCCTGGTGCTGCCTTAGCCGATAAAGTGGAACGTAAGGCACAAAACACAGGAGCCGGGCAAACCCAACATTTGACCAAAGACAATGATTCGGAGCTGATGCATATAAGGCCAAACTCGCGACGCCGAACACTCCCTAAGGTATTCGGTCTTTATGGTATAAACCGGGCCTAAATAGTGCCCTTTGTAAGAAGCCCCTTGTGTCCAGGTACGAGCATTATTCTGACGTTGCCACATGCCAAGACATCAGCATCCTTCTCAATTTTGCTGAGAATTCGGTGGATGTGTATCAACAAGAGACAGTAAAAAAGGTTTACGCAGGGTCTTAATCTAAAAAGAAACCTTGGAACGGGTCCCTGCTGCACGTCTACGCCTGTGTCTCCGTTGTGCCGTATCCTGGACGGGTGTAGCACGATGGTCATCTGCAAAAGAGAGGAATTTAGGTGAAAAAGTTGTCGTGCGGAGAGATAGTTTTTAAAGAAACCATGTATAACTAGAAATGAGTATAAATTGCCACTTGTCTGCGCGCGTTGGGCCCCTTGTATTTGTAATAGGGGTGTGGCCATCAATCCGGTATAAATTACATATAGCAGTGCCGGACTCGTCTAACCGCGTCCATGGTCTTGACGACCTATCAAACACATTAGTTGGCGAGGCTGTTTTTAGTGTGCGGTTGCCAAGGCAGTCGCATTCTCTTCGGTGCGCAAGGATCGTTTAATACTTCCGTTCACTATAATGATGCTGCATGGACCAGGCATCTTGAGCGTCAGGGAAGCGTAATGTGGTATTGCATTAAAGCGAGCAAAAGCTTCGAGTCCAAGTAGTGCTTGATAGCCACTTTGGAACAGAGTGATGTGGAAGGTTAAATGTTCGCTAGAAGTTATCGGGGAAGCCGAATATAACCTTTAGTGGCAGGGAGCCCGTGCAATGAGCCCCTGGGCCTGGCGTTACTCCTTTAAAGGTAGTATTGCTATGGCAAATTTTCGTTGGGTCTATCCCCATTTCGCGGATTGTATCCTGGTATATCAGGTTGAGACTACTGCCACCGTCCATCAGGACTCGTGTGAAGTGGTATCCGTCAATTATTGGGTCTAATACCGGGGTAGCCCATCCTTCACGCCGGATACTTGCTGAGTAATCACGATGGTCAAAAGTGATCGGTTGAGACGACCAGTGGAAGGACTCCGCGGTGATAGGCCCTTGGGCATATTTTTCTCGGAGTGCCGTTTTGTTTCTCCCCTTGATCACGTGTAACACGTTTACTGTTTTGACTTCTGGTGGAAATTCTTTTGTTCCCCAGTGTCTTGCTTGAGAGGCTCATCCTCGTCTTCGCTTGGTGCATCCTCCCCCTTGTGTACGGCGTTGAGCTTGCCGGACTGCTTGAAGACCCAACATTCTCTGTGGGTATGATTAGCGGGTTTACCAGGGGTGCTATGGATCTGACATATTTGGTCCAGAATTTTGTTTAGGCTGGACAGTTCGTCTCTGGCGCCTTTAGAGGGCGGCTTTTGCTGACCTAGCCAAGAGCTTTTGAATCTGGCGTTTACTGCCGTGCTCTTCGTGTTGTCTTCTTTATTCCGGTGTTTGTTATTGCTGTTGCATCGTGATTTCCCGTTTCCATCTCTAACTTCGGATGTACTGGGGTTGCTGGTGCTGCATCTGGCTAGCCAGCTATCCTCACCCGCGCAAAAGCGGGTCATGAGGCTTGTTAATGCTGCCATTGTTCTCGGCTTTTCTTGGCCGAGATGTCTGGCAAGCCATTCGTCACGGACTCTATGCTTAAAAGCTGCCAAGGCTTCGGCGTCCGGACAGTCGACAATTTGGTTCTTTTTAGTAAGAAACCTGTTCCAAAGCTTTCGGGCTAACTCTCCGGGCTGTTGAGTTATATGACTCAAATCATCCGCGTCCGGAGGTCGACATAAGTCCCTTGAAAATTTGCCCGAAAGGCGTCTTCGAGCTCCTCCCAACTTCCAATGGAGCTTTCAGGGAGGCTCTTAAGCCAGTGCCGAGCTGGCCCTTTGAGTTTGAGGGGTAAATACTTAATGGTGTGGAGATCATCTCCCCGAGCCATGTGGATATGGAGGATATAGTCCTCAATCCAGACCCCAGGGTCTGTTGTTCCATCGTATGCCTCTATGTTTACGGGTTTGAATCCCTCTGGAAATTCATGGTCCAGCACCTCATCAGTGAAACATAGGGGGTGTGCGGCACCCCTATATCTGGGTGTACCGCGTTGTTCGGATGTTTGTTGTGTTGCATCGTATGCTGGAGCACGCTTGCGTGGTCCATAGATGGATCTGGTTTCGCCCTCCTTTTGATGCGAGCCCTCGCGTAGACCGCGTATTGGCTTATGTGCGGCGTTGCTTGCCACTTTATGTTGGCCGTGAGGTCATCTATCCGGCCAGATGGCTGTTTTAATTTTTGGTTGTGGGGGGTCTGAGGCCTCCTCATCAAATTCAGGTTCTAACTTCGGCTTTGGGTAGCTCTTGGTGGGGCGATTGCCGCCGTACTTCGCTATTGTGTTGAGTACTTTACTCCATCTGATATGGAGTGTGTCTTGCGCAGCCTTGAGCCTTTGCTTATGCTTTTTCAGACTCCTCGTGGTGGCAACAAGCCTTTGGCGGGCATTCTGCTGCTCCGGGTGCCTGTCCGGCGTTATGTCGTCCGGACTATCATCTTTGACAGAATTGGTTTGTTCGGTTTGATTCTCCGTATTGCCGTGGTCCGGCGGTGGTTCGCCCTGCTCCAACGCTGGGTCTGTATGATCGTTATTTCTGCTGAGGCAGGATTTGGGGCGGCGCTTGCGCCGCTGCTTTGACTGCTTCTTGAGGGAACAAGCCTTCATTGCGTCCTTCTGTTCCTCGTCGTCGTCTTGTTTTGGTGTGTCCACCATGTATACGTCATATGATGAGGTGGACGTCCAGCGCCCTATGGGCGGTGGTTCCTCTTCGCCTCCCATCGTCGTCCATATCGTCGATGTCTTCGGAGTTGAAGTCGAGCATGTCGGTTGAGTCGTCGATAGTGGCTATTAAGTGGGTGGTGGGTAGGCGTCGAATTTCTTCGTCGTCTGCATCCCAATCCTGTTGGCCATAATCTGGCCAGGGCTCTCCTGACAAAGAGAGAGACCTTATTGAATTCAGAATGTCGCCAAAGGGCGAGTGCTGAAAGATATCCGCGGCGGTGAATTCCATGATCGGTGCCCAATCGGATTCGATTGGCAGGGGCGCGGGCGGTTCGGAGTAAGAAAAAGAGTCCGGCACCTTGTGGTCAGGGGCTACACAGAGGATTAGGCTAGTGTTCGGCTCGATCGTTGAGACTGCAGCCCCTGAGGCGGTGTCTAACCACCCGTGCTCGATTGGCGCAGTTGGCTCTGAGCTAAGGGTCGGAACTGATGCGGGCGCGGCCTCTGAGGTACTGTTCGGCAGCAGAGCTAGGTCATACCCATCGTGATAGTGCGGCGCGCCCGGCTGTGGCTCGAATCCATCGAAGATCAAGTCTCCGTGGATGTCGGTTGTGTAGTTCAAACTTCCAAATCTGACCTGACGGCCAGGGGCGTAGCTTTCAATCTGCACCAGATGGCCAAGCGAATTAGCCCGCAGTGCAAAGCCGCCGAATACGAAGATCTGTCCGGGGAGAAAAGTCTCACCATGGACCACATCGCTATTGATGATAGTAGGAGCCATCAAGCCTAACGGCGACGACACAGAGGAACTCTCAATGAAAAGCACCAATGTCGGTGTCAAAACCGGCGGATCTCGGGTAGGGGGTCCGGAATTGTGCGTCTAGGCCAGATGGTAACATGAGGCAGGGGACACAATGTTTTACCCAGGTTCAGGCCCTCTTGATGGAGGTAAAACCCTACGTCCTGCTTGATTGATATTGATGATATGGGTAGTACAAGAGTAGATCTACCACGATATCAGAGAGGCTAAACCCTAGAAGCTAGCCTATGGTATGATTGTATGTTGTGGTTGTTGTCCTACGGACTAAAACCCTTCGGTTTATATAGACACCGGAGAGGGTTATGGTTACACAAGTTCGGTTACAAAGGAGGATATATCCATATCCGTATTGCCTAGCTTGCCTTCCACGCTAAGTAGAGTCCCATCCGGACACGAGACGAAGTCTTCAATCTTGTATCTTCATAGTCTAACAGTCCAGCCAATGGAGATAGTTCGGTTGTCCGGAGACCCCCTAATCCAGGACTCCCTCAGGCATACCCCCAGAAAGCTCTTGGGCTTCATCGTTTCCAACAGAGGAATTGAAGCGAATGCGGCTAAAATCCAAGCTCTGCCACAGTTGGCTATCGCAACAAACCTCAAGCAAATCCAGAAATTAACTGGATGCGTGGCTGCCTTAAGCCGCTTTATCTCCCGATTAGGAGAAAAGGCATTACCTCTTTATCGCCTTCTTCGGCACACCAAACACTTCGAGTGGACGGACGCGGCTACGGCCGGATTGGAAGAAATAAAAGCTGCCTTGGCCAGCAACCCAATCTTGGCCGCACCAAATATCGGCGAACCAATGCTGCTATATATAGAGGAAACACACCAGGTTGTAAGCACAGTGCTCGTCGTCGAACAAGACATGGCCGGACATAAGTTCCGCTTCAAAAGCCGATATACTACGTATCTACTGTCCTCACTCCATGCAAATCCCGGTACCCACGTTATCAAAAGGTAGCATACGCAGTCTTCATGGCATCCCGAAAACTACGTCACTACATTCAAGAGTGTTCAATTATGGTGGCCTCCGAGCTCCTCCCGTTCGACATATCATACAAACCACGGATAGCCATTAAGTCACAAGTACTGGCCGATTTCGTCGCCGAATGGACAGAAGCCGAACTCCCTAAAGAATATGGCGCGTACTCCAATTGGATCATGCACTCCGACGGCTCTAAAATGCTGGCGGGTCTGGGAGCAGGCGTCGTCGTGACATCCCCAACCGGAGATACAGTCCAATACGTACTCCAAATATTATACACAGACTCCAACAACACAGGCGAATATGAGGCCCTGCTGAATGGTCTCCGAATGGCAGTCTCCATGGGCTTTCAACACCTAGAAGTGCGTGGGGATTCAAACCTCGCACTATCTCAAATAAATGGAGATTTTGATGCCAAGGACCCAAAAATGGCGGCTTATCGCAATGTCATCCTCAAAATGTCAGCTCGATTTGAGGGGCTCGAATTCCACCATGTGGTCCGAGAAAACAATCAAGCGGAGGATAACCTTGCCTGAATCGGCGCTAAGAGTGACCCTGTCCCACCTAATATCTTCCTAGAAAGGCTATTTAAGCCATCAGTGGTGTGGGAAGGGGAGACCGGCAACAATAGACCGGATCCGGCCATAACAACAGACCCCGAACACTCTGACGTAATTGGAGGCTCCGCCACCGAGATAACACCTTCGGCCCACGTGATTATGGCCGTCATCGCCCCGTGGACAGAACCCTTTTTGGCTTACCTAAATAGACAAGAACTCCCTGAGGACCAAAACGAGGCACGTTGCATTGTGCGGCAGTCTAAAGCCTACAAGGTCCACGAGGGAGAGCTTTATAAGAAAAGCGGTACCGGAGTACTGCAAAGGTGCATCTCCGAGGAGGAAGGACGGCAACTTTTGGCAGAAATTCATGCTGGACTCGGTGGCCATCACGCTGCAGCTCGGGCCCTTGTAAGTAAGGCCTTCCGTATAGGTTTCTACTGGCCGACAGCTCGAGCAGACGCACAGGACCTCGTTCAACATTGCGTCGGTTGCCAGCTCTTTGCAAACCAAAGCCATATGCCACCTACCACTCTCCAAACAATCCCCATTACTTGGCCCTTCGCGGTTTGGGGGCTTGATATGGTCAGACCCCTTAAAGGAGGAAGCCATAAGATGTAGCGACCAGACCTCAAACGGTCCAATCTCTGTGCTCAGGTGTCATCCCTGGATCAGTAATGCTGACACCACACAGTACTTGAAGGATTTATAACAGAGTAGCAATCACACACTTATTACATCGAGTGTCTCAAAAGAGAACTTATTACAATAAATATGGCTTAAGGCCATCTAATAACGATAACAGCGGAAGGCTTGGAAGATAAGTGAGTCCATCAACTCCAACGGCATCACTGAGTATAGAACCACGACCTAAAAGCACCTTAATCATTGTCTGAAAAGTCTGCAACATGAACGTTGCAGCCCGAAACGGGTCAGCACATGGAATATGTTGGCAATGTAACACATAGAGAGCAATGAAAGATATAGGCTATACTATATGCATATTTGGCTGGTGGAAAGCTCTGTGGTTATAGTTTGGCGTAAAGCCAATTTTTCCCTACTGCAAAGGAATAAATTTTATTTAACTATCATGGTAGTTGTTAAACATTGAGAATGGTTGACAGCATTCTCAATCCCAATTAAGCATCATCAGAACAAAACCCAACAAAATTAATTTAGAGTAACATGACGAGATTCACATGATAATCCAGGTACTAGATACTCAAGACGTCCATAACCGGGGACACGGCTAACCATGATTAGTTTATACACTCTACAGAGGTTTGCGCACTTTTCCCCACAGGACTCGATCTCCTCCGTTGGATTTCTCGCACTGCATGGTGTTTGAGAAACGGATGACCGAGACATTGTCTTTCAGAAGCGCTAGCACCTTACGATCGGGTAGACCGTTACACCTACTTTCCCCTACATCTGCTAGTCTACCACTTTAAGAGTTCGCACGACTTAATCAACTATGCTAGAGCCCATAATAGCTTGTGGCTGCACACAGAAGTTTCTAGTATGAATAATCTCATGATCCCTTTGAGCCTGGGTGGCGGTCCAAAAGAAAAACAGGCAATCGCTGGAATACCAAGGTGCCTCAATCCACCCAGATGTGTATTTAAGTTGCCACCTTAGATAAACCATTAATTTAACAAACTCACATCTGTCATGGATACACTCACCCAATCCACGTCTACTAGTATAGCATGGCATAATAAGCAAACGTAGAAGTAACTCCCAAAGGTTTGATAATAAACAGGTAATAGGTACTATCTCAACTACTTCCCAACCCACAATTTAATTAGATCCTAAACATGCAATGTGTGAGCATTGATCTAATACAATAAAAACTGGGTAGTAGGAGGTATAATCAAAGTGTTACTTGCCTTGCTGATGATCTGCAAACCCTAGCGATTCGAAGTAGCAAGCGGCGCACTCCGGGTACTCTATCAGAAAAAAAACAAGCATACAGTAAGTACTCATCTAATGCACACGTAAAACTCGAATAAGAGATCTAACCAGAGAGTTCAACTTAAGAACTCCGGTTGGCAAAAAGAATCGAATCGAACGAAGCAACGAAAGACAAACAGCAAAAGAAACAGGCTTCGTTTACTATTCTGCATCTAGGGAAATTTTTACAGTGGTAAAAACTTGTTTGAGTTGGTTAAACGGAAAGAGGGTTTCGAGACGAAACTCCAGGCGCTTGAATTGCCTGATTCTGATAAACGAGCGAAAAGTTATACTAGAAAGAAAAACGGGTCAGGAATCGCGATCAGAAAAATCGCGGATTTAATCCCAGAAAAAGAAAAACAACGAACGGATTAACGAACGAGCGTTCGTTATCTAGATCTAAACGAAGAACGCGTTCATTAAAATGAGCGAACGCTCGCTAATTAAATAAACCGGAAAAACAGATCTATTTAGAAAAAACGACACTAAAAAACTGAACGAAAAACCGAACGGTTTTTCGAGAAAAACCGGCAGCGACGAGGTCTACCTCCGGCGAACGGCGGCGGCGGCTCCGGCGATCGTCAGCGGCGGCGGCGGGGCGGCAGGGCAGCGCGGGTGGCGGCGCGGCGGCGGGGCTAGGGTTGGGGTTTGGGGCGGGCGCGGCTTGGGTTGTCCCGGGCCTCGGGCGGCGCTACTTAAAGCCCCGGACAGGCGGAGTCCTGGCCGGTTACGGCCCAGAGTCGGTTCGGACCCTTTTTTAAAATAATAATAATTACTCAGAGAGAAAAAAATCAAAAGGAATACTAAACGGACTCCAAAAATCCCGAAATAAATTTTTCCCGACTTCTAAAATTAAGCCGCACGGGATGAACATTTATTTGGGGCCTAAATGCAATTTTGAAAAACACGCATTTTTCCTAAATTCAAATAAAATAGCAAATAAAACCAAAATAAAATCTTATTTGATTTTATTATTAAATCCCCAATATTTCTTTATTTTGGGAAAATCATTTTATTTCCTCTCTCATATTTTGACAATAGAAATAATTGAAGATAAAATAAATAAAATCAAATGATCCTATTTTCAAAATTTGAAAAAACTCAAATATGAAAATAACAAAATCCCCAACTCTCTCCGAGGGTCCTTGAGTTGTGTAGAAATTTCTAGAATCAACCAAAATGCAATAAAATATGATATGCAATGATGATCTAGTGTATAACATTCCAAGTTGAAAATTTGGGATGTTACAAACCTACCCCCCTTAAGATGAATCTCGCCCTCGAGATTCGGGTTAGCTAGAAAATAGGTGAGGGTGGTCCTTCAGCAAATCTTTCTCTCATTCCCAGGTGGCTTCATCCTCCGTGTGGTGGCTCCATTGAACTTTGCAAAACTTTATAACTTTACTGCGGGTGACTCGACTGGCATATTCTAGAATCCTGACTGGTTTCTCCTGATAGGTCAAATCACTGTCCAACTGAATCGCTTCCAGCGGCACTGTATCTCTTAGCGGTATATCAGCCATCTCTGTGTGGAACTTCTTCAACTGGGAAATGTGGAACACGTCGTGAACTGCTGACAATCCTTCGGGCAACTCCAACTTGTAGGCTACTTCTCCCATATGCTCCAAAACTTTGTACGGGCCTACAAAACGTGGCGCTAACTTTCCCTTAACTCCAAAGTGCTTAACTCCTTGAAGTGGAGATACTCAAAGATAAACTCTGTCTCCGACTTCGTAAACTGTCTCCTTGGGTTTTGAATATGTGTAGCTCTTCTTCCTGGATTGGGCTACCTTGAGCCTATCGCGAATCAATTTCACCTTCTGTTCAGACTCCTTAATCAGATCTGGTCCAAACAACTGACAGTCTCCAACTTCATCCCATGACAATGGTGTTCTGCACCTTCTTCCGTACAAAGCTTCGAAAGGGGCCATCTTCAAACTCGATTGATAACTGTTGTTATAAGAGAAATCTGCGTATGGCAAATTCTCGTCCCAACTAGATCCGTAATCTAGCGCACAAGCTCTCAGCATATCCTCCAAAATTTGACTGACTCTCTCGGTCTGTCCATCTATCTGCGGATGGAAAGCTGTACTGAACTCTAGCCTGGTTCCCAAAGTTTCATGCAACTGATTCCAAAAGTTTGAGGTAAACTGGGTTCCTCTATCTGATACAATGCTCCTTGGAACTCCATGCAGACATACAATTCTGGTCATGTATATCTTTGCTAACTTTGCACTATTATAGGTAGTCTTCACTGGAATGAAATGAGCTACCTTTGTCAAACGATCGACTACAACCCAAATCGAGTCATAGCCTGAACGAGTTCTGGGTAAACCCATAATAAAATCCATGCCTAGCTTATCCCACTTCCATTCGGGTATCGGCAATGGCTGTAGCAATCCTGCTGGCTTTTGATGCTCTGCCTTCACTCTTTGACATACATCACAAACTGCTACATACTCCGCAATATCCTTCTTCATTCCCGTCCACCAGAAAGTATCCTTCAAATCCAAATACATCTTGGTATTTCCTGGGTGAATCGAATATGGTGAATCATGGGCCTCTTGCAGAATCAACTTCCTGATCTCCGAATCATTAGGCACATAAACACGGTCTTCGAACCATAAGGTATCGTGCTCATCCTCATGAAATCCTTTAGCTTTTCCTTTGTTCATTTTCTCCTTAATAGAAGCAATCTCCTTGTCAGTCTTCTGGGCTTCCCTGATCTAATCCATCAACGTAGATTGAATCTCCAGTGCTGCTACATAGCCTCTCGGGACTATCTCCAAACATAACTCATGGAGATTCTTGGCTAACTCTCTTGGTAAATCTCCCGTCATTAAGGTGTTGACATGGCTTTTACGGCTCAACGCATCAGCTACTAGGTTAGCCTTTCCGGGGTGATAATGCAATCTCATATCATAATCCTAGATGAGCTACAACCATGTCCTTTGTCTGAGATTCAACTCCTTCTGTGTGAAAATATACTTCAAACTCTTGTGATCTGTGTATACCTCACAATGATTTCCAATGAGAAAGTGTCTCCAGGTTTTCAATGCATGCACTACGGCTGCTAACTCCAAATCATGCATAGCATAATTCAACTCATGAGGCTTGAGCTATCGTGAGGCATATGAAACAACTCTTCCTTCCTGCATAAGCACTGCTCCAAGTCCTCGAGGTGAAGCGTCGCAATACACCTCATAATCCTTGGTCTAATCTGGCAAAATAAACACTGGTGATGTAACCAAACATTTCTTCAGCTCCTGGAAACTGGCCTCACATTCCTCAGTCCGTATGAACTTGGTATCCTTCTTCAACAATTCTGTCATAGGCTTCGCAATCTTCGAGAAATTTTCAATAAATCTCCGGTAGTATCCTGCGAGTCCAAGAAAACTACGGATCTCTCCAACTGTTGTTGGGGCTTCCCAATTGTCACGGTATCAACCTTAGTGAGATCTACTGATATACCTTCTATGGATATAATGTGTCCGAGAAATCCAACTTCCTTCAGCCAAAACTCACATTTGCTAAACTTGGCATATAACTGATGTTCTCTGAGCTTACCAAGTACCAAACGCAAATGATCCTTATGCTCCTCTTCGTTCTTCGAGTATACCAGGATATCATCCATGAACACTGCGACGAACTTATCCAAAAACTCCATAAACACCTTGTTCATCATGTTCATAAAATATGCAGGTGCGTTAGTCAGACCAAATGACATAATGGTATACTCGTACAGCCCATACCTGGTGGTAAAAGCTGTCTTAGGTATATCCTGTTCTCGAATCTTGAACTGATGGTATCCTGATCGCAGATCAATCTTGCAAAAATACCTTAGCTCCTTGCAATCGATCAAACAGATCATTGATCATTGGTAGTGGGTACTTGTTCTTGATGGTTACTTCATTCAATCCTCGATAATCAACAACCATCCTTAACGATCCATCCTTCTTCTCCACTAGAAGTACTGGCGACCCCCAAGGCGAAGAACTTGGGCGAATATATCCTTTATCCAGTAACTCCTTAATCTGCTTCTTAATCTCCACCAAATCCTTTGCGGGCATCCTATATGGTCTCTTAGATATTGGCCATGTGCCTGGCAAAAGCTCAATCAAAAACTCAATATCTCTATCCGGTGGCATGCCTGGCAACTCCTCTGGAAATACATCCGGGAAATCCTTCACTACTGGTACTTCCTCCTGCACAACTCATGTTAGACAATTTATTTGAGTCCTCTTCGGTACATGCCGGGATACGTACTTGATCCTTCTCCCTTCTGGGGTGGTAAGTAGAATCGACTTACTGGCGCAATCGATGTTTCCTCCATACATCGACAGCCAATCCATACCCAGAATTACATCCAAACCTTGTGATTCCAAAATGATCAAATCCGAGGGAAACACATGCCTACCTATACTCAATGGCACTTGAAAACATCCTTGGCTAGCCATATACTCCGCTCCTAGTGAGCTTACTATCATAGGGGTACTAAGAACTTTGGTGGGCAGGTTATACTTATCCACGAATTCCCTTGATATGTATGAATGTGATGCACCAGTATCGAAAAGAACGAGTGCAGTAAATGACTTAACCAAAAACTTACAGATTACTGCATCTGGCTGCTCTTCAACCTCCTCCACGTTAACGTGGTTCACCTGTCCCCTGTTGAAAGGGTTCGGTTTCTTCCCAGAGCTTCCATTGCCATTTCCATTCTGGGATTCAGGACATTCATTGGCATAATCTCCGGTCTTCTGGCACTTAAAGCAAGTGACTTGGCTCAGGTCTCTCTTGGCTGGGGTTGATGGGTTGGTGCGGTTCTAGCCGTTGCTTCCTCCATTCCCATTACCATTCTTGGTGCCATTGTGATTGTGCGAGCTACCTCCTCCATGGGTATGCTGAAAATGTCCTCCCGGCCTAGGGGTAAAACGTGGCTTATGCTGAGCTCCTGAATTGTACTTCCCTTGTCCATACTTCCTCTTGCGATTCTCAATCTGTTGTTGCTTCCCTTCAATCATGAGAGCACGATCTACCAACTCCTGGTAGTTGTTGAAAGTTGCTACCATCAACTGCATGCTCAACTCATCATTCAGTCCTTCTAGAAACTTCTCCTGCTTAGTTGCATCCATAGCAACATCATCTGGAGCATAACGTGCTAGCTTACTAAAGTCCTCCACATACTAGACAACTGTCCGTCCTCCTTGGCGCAAGTTGGGAAACTCACGCTTCTTCATGGCCATAGCTCCTGTTGAAACATGGGCAGTACGGAAAGCCTGCTGGAACTGGTCCCACGTGACAGTGTCGACAGGGAAAGTGGCGGTGAAATTCTCCCACCATGATGATGCGGGTCCTTCAAGCTGATGCGCGGCAAACTTCACCTTTTCCGCATCTGTGCATCCTGCCGTGGTCAACTCCCTTGCTGTCTTGCGGAGCCAATCATTTGCTACTATCAGCTCAGTGCTACTGGAAAACACCGGTGGATTCAGCCTAAGAAAACGGGCTAAGTGATCAACAGGTGGTGGTGGTGGTGGTGGGTTGTTGTTGTTCCCCTGATTCTGATTCTAGACTAGCAACTGCATCAATGTGTTCTGCTGCTAGATCAACTGGGTGAGCTCCGGTGGGAAGGTAAATCCGGGGTCATGTCTCGGAGGCATCTGAGGGTTTAGAAAAGATGAGATTTAAGAATAGAGAGGGGTCTAGAGAGAAAACACTACCCATATGCACATGAGGCAAAAGCAAATAATTCACTTCATTCAATCAAACAAGGGTATACAATCGATTTAACTATCGCAAAAAGTGCTCGGACTACTATATTTACATGGTGGAATACTACTACTGTTGGGGTGGTCTACTAGAAATATTCTTCGGTTGCAAACTCCATGATATCTGCTCCAGCTTCATCAACATAATCATCATCGCTGTCATATGGATCCGAGTCAGTGTCGTCGATGATGATGTAGTCTTCCAGGCGAATCTCCTTAGGTTCTTCGTCTACCTCTACTGGTGTAGGGCCTCCCATAAATGTTCCAATCTTCTTGATCAGATTGTCATTCTTCTCCACTAATACTTCGATTTCCTCTTCATAATCTTCACGTGTAGCCTTGAGTTCTTCCTCCAATTCCTTGATTCTTGTCCTTGCCTTCTTTAGATCTATCATGTTGGCGCACATCTGGTTTTCCTGACGTCGAATGTGCTAGTTTAACTCCTGGATAAAAGTTGCAATTGATCTATCCTTCCTAGTGTTGATCATCTCCCAGTGCTCATCTCGGCGCCCACAAATCTGGTAGATAGTATCCTTGAGATCATTGCGGTAAACTTCCCCAATGCGTCCCATGGCGATGTGAGCTGCCATGCTCTTTCCTAGACTCCAAGTTGGTGCATCAAAAGAAAACTCTATGGGTTCAGTGACTGGCATGAACGTCCTTCCTGGGACTTGAACTTGAATCATCAGCGCTCTTCTTCAGGTAAAGTGGTGTTGTAAGTCCCGGTGAAGCTTGGTATTCCTATGTTCAGATATCTAGTGACTTCCTTCAAATGACGTCCAAAGGGTGTATCTTCATCCGGCTGCGTGAACTTGTTCCTTGCATCCGCCATCCTAAAAGAGTAGAAAAGATGAGAGGTCAGAATGAGAAGAGAGTGAGTAGTGATCTAGGTCTTTAGCTTAGTGGTCGTGTCCTACAGTCAGCATGTGCTCTGATACCATCTTGTAGCGACCAGACCTCAAACGGTCCAATCTCTATGCTTAGGTGTCATCACTGGATCAGTAATGCTGACACCACACAGTACTTGAAGGATTTATAACAGAGTAGCAATCACACACTTATTACATCGAGTGTTGCAAAAGAGAACTTATTACAATAAATATGGCTTAAGGCCATCTAATAACGATAACAACGGAAGGCTTGGAAGATAAGTGAGTCCATCAACTCCAATGACATCACTGAGTATAGAACCACGACCTAAAAGCACCTTAATCGTCGTCTGAAAAGTCTGCAACATGAACGTTGCAGCCCAAAACGGGTCAGCACATGGAATATGCTGGCAATGTAACACATGGAGAGCAATGAAAGATATAGGCTATACTATATGCATATTTGGCTGGTGGAAAGCTCTGTGGTTACAGTTTTGCGTAAAGCCAATTTTTCCTTACTGCAAAGGAATATTAAGCATTGAGAATGGTTGACAGCATTCTCAATCCCAATTAAGCATCATCATTAAACAAAACCCAACAAAATTAATTTAGAGTAACATGACGAGATTCACATGATAATCCAGGTACTGGATACTCAAGACGTCCATAACCGGGGACACGGCTAACCATGATTAGTTTATACACTCTGCAGAGGTTTGCGCACTTTTCCCCACAAGACTCGATCTCCTTCATTGGATTTCTTGCACTGCATGGTGTTTGAGAAATGGATGACTGAGACATAGTCTTTCAGAAGCGCTAGCACCTTACGATCGGGTAGACCATTACACCTACTTTCCCCTACATCTGCTAGTCTACCACTGTAAGAGTTCGCATGACTTAATCAACTATGCTAGAGCCCATAATATCTTGTGGCTGCACACGGAAGTTTCTAGTATGAATAATCTCATGATCCCTTTGAGCCTGGGTGGCGGTCCAAAAAAATAGGCAATCGCTGGAATACCCAGGTGCCTCAATCCACCCAGATGTGTATTTAAGTTGCCACCTTAGATAAACCATTAATTTAACAAACTCACATATGTCATGGATACACTCACCCAATCCACGTCTACTAGCATAGCATGGCATAATAAGCAAACGTATAAGTAACTCCCAAAGGTTCGATAATAAACAGGTAATAGGTACTACCTCAACTACTTCCCAACCCACAATTTAATTAGATCCTAAACATGCAATGTGTGAGGATTGATCTAATGCAATAAAAACTGAGTAGTAGGAGGTATGATCAAAGTGTTACTTGCCTTGCTGATGATCCGCAAAACCTAGTGATTCGAAGTAGCAAGCGGCGCACTCCGGGTACTCTATCGCAAACAAACAAGCATACAATAAGTACTCATCTAATGGACAGGTAAAACTCGAATAAGAGATCTAACCAGAAAGTTCAACTTAAGAACTCCGGTTGGCAAAAAGAATCGAATCGAACGAAGCAACGAAAGACAAACGGCAAAAGAAACAGGCTTCATTTACTATTCTGGATCTAGGGAAATTTTTACAGTAGCAAAAACTTGTTTGAGTTGGTTAAACGGAAAGAGGGTTTCGAGACGAAACTCCAGGCGCTTGAATCGCCTGATTCCGATAAACGAGCGAAAAGTTATACTAGAACGAAAAACGAATCAGGAATCGCGATCAGAAAAATCGCGGATTTAATCCGAGAAAAAGAAAAATGATGAACAGATTAACGAACGGGCGTTCGTTATCTGGATCTAAACGAAGAACGCGTTCGTTAAAACGAGCGAACGAGCGTACGCTCGCTAATTAAATAAACCGGAGAAACCGATCTATTTCAAAAAAACAAAACTAAAAAAACCGAACGAAAAACTGACGGAAAAACAGAACGGTTTTTTTGAGAAAAACCGGCGGCGGCGAGGTCTACCTCCGGCGACTCCGGCGAACGGCGGCGATGGCTCCGGCGATCGTTGGCGGCGGGGCGGCGCGGGTGGCGGGGCGGCGCGACGGGGCGGCGCGGGTGGC